>NC_141028.1:6922500-7095000 GCF_052040795.2 Danio rerio
CCATAACTGAAAACTACGGAACCCCGGACGGGACGTAGTGGAAAGAAAAAAATGGGTGAAAAAAAATGGGTGAGAGAAAAATATACATTTCTAAGTTTTTGCGTTCTCTCGCAAAGTTTTGCGTTCTTCCGCAAAGATGTTTTGCGTTCCTCGCAAAGATGTTTTGCGTTCTCTCGCAAAGATGTTTGGCGTTCCCTCGCAAAGTTTTGCGTTCCCTCGCAAAGTTTTGCGTTATCTCGCAAAGATGTTTTGCGTACCCTCGCAAAGATGTTTTGCATTCCCTCGCAAAGTTCTGTGTTATCTCGCAAAGATGTTTTGCGTTTCCTTGCAAAGATGTTTTGCATTCCCTCGCAAAGTTTTGCGTTATCTCGCAAAGATGTTTTGCATTCCCTCCCAAAGATGTTTTGCATTCCCTCGCAAAGTTTTGCGTTATCTCGCAAAGATGTTTTGTGTTCCCTCGCGAAGATGTTTTGCGTTATCTCGCAAAGATGTTTTGCGTTCCTTCGCAAAGTTTTGCGTTATCTCGCAAAGATGTTTTGCGTTCCCTCGCAGTTTTGCGTTATCTCGCAAAGATGTTTTGCGTTCCATCGCAAAGTTTTGCGTTATCTCGCAGATGTTTTTCGTTCCTTCGCAAAGATGTTTCGCGTTCCCTCACAAAGTTTTGCGTTATCTCGCAAAGATGTTTTGCGTTCCCTCGCAAAGTTTTGCGTTATCTCGCAAAGATGTTTTGCGTTCCATCGCAAAGTTTTGCGTTATCTCGCAGATGTTTTTCGTTCCTTCGCAAAGATGTTTCGCGTTCCCTCGCAAAGTTTTGCATTATCTCGCAAAGATGTTTTGCGTTCCTTCGCAAAGATGTTTTGCGTTCCCTCGCAAAGTTTTGCGTTATCTCGCAGAGATGTTTTTCGTTCCTTCGCAAAGATGTTTCGCGTTTCCTCGCAAAGTTTTGCGTTATCTCGCAAAGATGTTTTGTGTTCCCTCGCAAAGATGTTTTGCATTCCCTTGCAAAGTTTTGCGTTATCTAAAGTTTTGCGTTTATTTAAATTTACTATTAAACACAGTAAATTAATGACTTTAAATACTTTAACTGAAGAAAAAAAAAGGTAGCAACATATTTCATGGCCTGAGATCTAATTGGGTGAGCTATCCCTTCAAAACTTTTGTTTTATCTTTTGTATTTTAAACGGAAAACATGGCAAACATACAAAAACAAGAAAACCTTTTAGTAAAGAATTTAAGCGAACACACCCTCCCGTTTGAGAAAGTCAACAAGGTCTGAATGTCAACAGTGTGAGTGAATGATTCCTGACTGTCATTTTAAACAGAGCGCCGCTTTGCTTTCATTTGAGTTAGCTTCCCATAAAGTTTGCACATACAGAATAAAAGCGAACCCTGTACCATGCGGTTTTTGTCCCTGTAACATGCATCAGGACAGGAGAGATCCCCCAGGTCGCATGCTTGCCTCTCTGTGGACACTTTCACCAAGTAAAAAACACTAAGTCCCACATTCAAAGTGCTTAATAATATTCACATGCATTCAGTTCACGCGCCCGCACGCTCATGCACCTGCCGTCGTCAGCACAAAATATGGCGGCATTTTCTTACCTTCTTCAGATATGAATAAATATGTCAGATGAATGGAAAGTCCATCGTAGATTGATTATGAATTGAGTGATAAATAAAGTATGAATGGAAGAGACAAACACAACGACGGAAGCTCGATTGTAGAGAGGTAATCGGATTTGTTTTGCTTATGCAGCGCCCCTAGCGGTGGTTGGAAAAGTGGAAGAACACGTGAATAAAATAATAAGAAGCACATTCTCAATTTTTTTTATAACTTTAAAGCATGCAACAAGAACACGGAACTTTAATTAAATTAATCAACATGGAATCATGTAATGCACAAAACCTCAATATATCCATTCCCTGCTGAAAAAAAACAGCTTTAACCAGCCTAAGCTGGTTGGCTGGTTTTAGCTGATTGACCAGCCTGGTTTTAGAGGGGTTTTGGCCATTTTCTGGATGGTTTCCCAGTCATTTCTAGCCTGGTTTTAGCTGGTCAAGCTGGAAAATGACCACCCTAAACCATCTAAAACCAGCTTGACCAGCGTGGTTTAAACTTGACATGGCTCGTTTTGGCTGGGCTCCCAGTCTGGCTAGGCTAGTCAAGTTGGTCATCTCTCAGCCTGACAAGCTAAGACCAGGCTGGAAATGCTGGAAACCAGCCTGGAATGACCAAAACCCCTTTAAAACAAGCCTGGATGACCAGCTAAAACCAGCAAACCAGCCTAGGCTGGTCTAAGCTGTTTTGGCTATTTTCTATAATGCGTCTTCATCTGCTGTTTTGTTTTGTTTTTGGAGAATCACAATGAACATCTAAAATGTGTTTGGTGATTTTTGTGAGGCTCCAATTAATTAAGATCTGTACCAATTTTGGCAAAAAAAAAATTTGTCTAAAAACTTGATATCCAAATTTATCTATGAACGTATAAAAGTATTATGCGTTTCAGGTTAACAGCTCAAACTTTCTGGTTGGAGTCAAATTACATGCAAATGGTTTGGTTTTGCAAAATACTTTGACCAACATGCCTTCTGGATTTGTGAACTGAAAGCTGCTGAGAGATTGAAACCTTTGGTGGAAATGAAAACAGAAGTACTGAACCAAGGAGAGGAGACGTTTAGGTTGTAACATTTTGTACACGTAAGCCGTTTTGGTAAGATTTTTTGTCTTGTTTAAAGTCCAATTATCTAAAAAAGCAAGAAGCATTTTCTAGACAAATATTGTTTTGTTTTCATAAATAAGTAAAAATTATGCTGACAAGCAAAATAAAATGTCATAATGGGGTAAATAAAATAAACTTATTTCAAACTCAAAACAAGATTATTTTACCATAAGTAGCTTGACTTAAGGGCTAAGCTCACTTAAATTTGACTTATTATTTCTGAAAACAAAGCTTTATTTTTACTTGTGCAGAAAATGCCTCTTGATTTAAGAATCTTTTGATATTTGGACAAGAAACAAGGCAAAAACTCTAAACAGGAAAAGCATTTCTTGCAGATTTCTGTTCAAATGACACAAGCAAAAATTACATTTTGGTTTGGTCGATGCTTTAGTTTCACGTTAAGATGCATTTATTGATATCTGGGAACCGTGAACATGTAAAATGTTGAAAGTTATTAAAATTTATGAATAAATAATTCTGCTATACTCCTCCAAATTTTGCAGCTTTTACGATTCCACATTTGGTTCTACTTGCATATTAGCGAATCTTTCATTAATTAATATACTAAGATCGAAATATATGAAAACACGAATGGCAAAATTCAATTTGAAATGTAATATCCAAAAATAGCAAAATGTAAAATGGCAATGCCTTTAATTATTTAGATTTGCATTCACCATGACATACTGTTGAAGTCAGAGGGTCTTTGAAATGGGTCTGAAATACCGGAGAATCCCGGGAAAAACAGGAGTGTTGGCAGGTATGCTCACACATACACACTGCACTCTGACTACTTCAAAATTGTTGATAAGCCGTGGTGGGCATTTCTCTCTGTCTCGCACTGAATGCAAAATCGCAACAGGCTGTCATTGGTCCAATCAGCACAGATTAGCATTGCGCTAAGGAGGGGTTTGGGAACAAATGAATCGCTGAACAATTCATATGGGAGTCTCTGGGATAATTAGGTAAAAATAAATGCAGATTATAAGACCGTGTTCTTTGACCTTGCATGCATATCAGCCTGTTGTTGGAAACTCCTAAAACCAAAATAAGACCCTTTTTTAATGCGTAATAGTGGCTCTTTAAAAACCACTTTCAATTAATACATCAAAGTTCAATGTTAAGTCAAAGTGCTTTTAAATATGCCATGCATATTTGCATATCACATTTCAAAATTAATTTCACTATTAACATGCTATATATATATATATATATATATCAGGCTGGGTTTCATGTCATGTCCTAGCATATCAAATGGCAAAAGCAAAACACAAGGGATGCTCAACATGGACACGCAAACCAACAATGGAATGACAACAAACCAAAAGATGAATGTCAGGTTATATTTTAATATCAGTTTTCCTCTAAACACAAGGAACTTCATGTTCTCTGCTTCATCACTTCAGTCTCTATTGGAATTTAAACCAAACATATGATGGAGCTGTCAATCAAACGAGGGCCCCGCCCTCCAGAATCCACACTCTTGATTAAAGCACAAATCCAAACAACAAAAGAGAGATATAACAGTTAATGAAATAATAAAAATAATAACAATGTGCGTAAAACATCTGGTATTGTAATCCTGCCTAACACTGATCAAGCAGGGCTAGTTTATCTTATCTGGCATGTGCTACACCTATTCCATTCACAGTTCTCAATTAAAAACGTCCCCTCCGTCCCTCATCTCGGTGGAGATTCTCTGAACACACGCATGCAATGGGGCTCAGAATGAAACAAAAGTCCAGGCACGGCTGAAGTGACACTTGTATTTCCACCTTCCCTCCGACACAGACAAAAGCAGGAAAACAGAGCGAAAGTAGTAAAGTGTGGCACAATGACAATGCAAACGGTGGCTTGCTAACTGCCTAAGGTAGCTTATTTAATTGCAAAGTTTTAAGGTCGATCTAAAGGGGATGCTATGTAGATACTGTCAGGGTGAAGGATAAAATGTCATGAAAATGTCCAGGTTACATCTTTTAGTTACTCTTTAAAACAACAACAATCAAACAAACAAACTAACTAAATGTTTTATATATATATATATATATATATATATATATATATATATATATATATATATATATATATATATATATATATATATATATATATATAAATATATTAGAAATTATTATATATCATAAATCAATTTTTTTATTTTCATTATTTTTACTTCAATTTGATAATTAAATAAATATCAAAATAATTAAAAATAAAAGCAGCATTAATTAAATACCTTTATATACAACTGAAATTGCTGCATGAAATAATTGTTTATATTTATGATTACAGCCACCAAAAATTATTATATATTTACTTTTTTTAGTTTCTGAAGGCAACAAACATAAAATATAAATGATAATAATAATATATTAGAAATTATTGTATATCATTAATTAAAAAAATGTGTTTGACTAATGCAGTAATTTGTCTTTTTGTTATTGTGACATTATTTTTAGGGCTTCAATTTGATAAACGAACTTTAAAATAATTAAAAATAAACATAGGCAGCATCAATTGAATACATTTGTACAAAATTGTAAATACTGCATGAAATAATAATTATTATTTATAATTACAGCCATCCAAAAATTCTAATTTTTTACATTTTTGTTTGTTTCTGAACGCTACAAACACAAAATATTAATAAAAATAGTAATGTATATTAGAAATTATTATATATTTTAAAATAAAAAATGTGTTTGACTAATGCAGTAATTCGTTTTTTCTTATTGTGACTATTTTTAGGGCTTCAATTTGATCAATGTAATGTAAAATAATTAAAAATAAACATAAGCAGCATCAATTGAATACATTTATATACAATTGTAAATGCTGCATGAAATAATTATTAATATTTACGAATACAGCCATCCAAAATTCTCATATATTTACTTTTTGGTTTTTGAAGGCAACAATCATAAAATATAAATAATAGTAATATATATTACAAATGATTAAATATTAAAAATAAATAAATGTGTTTGACTAATGCAGTAATTTGTCTTTTTTTATTGTGAGTTTATTTTTAGGACTTCAAGTTGATAAATATACTGTAAAATAATTAAAAATAAACATAAGCAGCATCAATTGAATAAATTTAAACACCATTTGAAATGCTGCATGAAATAATTATTAATATGTATGATTACAGCCATCCAAATTTCTCATTTATTTACTTTTTTTGGATTCTGAAGGCAATAAAAAATAAAATTATATTATATATCGCAATATAAATTATTATATATTTTAAATGAAATGAATTGTATAACTAATGCAGTAATATTTATTTTTGGTATTGTGACATTATTTTTAGGACTTCAAGGTAAGAAGTGTACCGTAAAATAATTAAAAATAAACATAGGCAACCTCAGTTGAATACATTTATGTACAACTGTAAATGCTACATAAAATAATTATTAATATTTATGATTACAGCCATCCAAATATATATATATATATATATATATATATATATATATATATATATATATATATATATATATATATATATACACACACACACTTTTTTTTTTGGTTCCTGAAGGTAACAAACATAAAAATTTAAATAAAAATGTTTACATACATACACTTTATATAACTTTTGGGTTAATAATAAGGATAAACATGGCTTAATGATCATAAAAATAATCCTCAGATGTCTTTAAACCCTGTTTTTTTTTCTTTAGAAGTGAAAATAAAATCATCCAAAATGATTAATAATTATTTAACAGGCGACCTGGACATATCCATGACAGATTTTATGTGTAAACGTTTCTAAACTACAACTTTCATCAGTAAAGCTACACTGACACTGCATAAAAATATAAACAGGAAGAGTGAATCTGTTGCCTTGACAAAAGTACACACACAACAGCGTATAATACACAACTATAGAAACACTGACTATATCAACAGGGTGTTCACAGTAAAACCAAAGGCCTTGTAAGGTGTCAGAGTGGAGTGACCGACAGGTAAATAACCCACCCAAACCAGAACGAGTCCAGTGCAAAGGACTGGTTTTGCGGTGGAAAACCTTTTGGCACCGAGATACAGAGTCGGAAACTGCTGTGAGAAAAGATATGCATCAAGGCAAACCAGAATAACTGTGTGTTTGTGTGAGTAGCAACTAACCTGACCAGTTGGCTCTTAAACAGATGTACGTCCATGCTGATCATCTTTGCATCAGAAAAACATGTATTGTGAAAGTAAACGTGTGGAAGTTGTGTAACTTGCTGCGATATTAGTGAGTCTGTCATACTAGATCATTTAAATGAACTGAGAAACTTCTAAAAGTTTACATTCTACGCAAAAATAGGTCTGGAAATATCCGTCGTAACAGTCCAACACAATGCAACGAGTGCACTGACGTACATAAATGAAGATTTGGTCAGATATAAGCCATCGCTTTGCTATAAAAGCATGCATTTACGAAGAAAATTAAAGGGATAGTTCACTTAAAATGAAAATTCTGTTATCATTGACTTGTTTAAAACTGTAAGAGCTTCTTTCTTCTGTTAGACACAAAAGAAGATATTTAGAAAAATGCTGAAAACCAGTAACCATTGACTTCAATAGTATTGATTTTTTCTGCTATGAAAGACTTGACAGGTTTTCAGCTTTCTTCGAAACATCTTTTGTCCTCAACAAAAAGAAACTGGTTTACAACCACTTGAATGAGAGTAAATAATGAGTAAATGTTCATTTTTGGGTAAACTATCACTTTAAATGAGCTAGATTTACTTCTCTAGGATGAAACGACAGCTAAATGTCCTATCGAGATTCAACATACTTGCAAAGATGGCACTACAACATGTGAAATATTTCCAGAATCGCGCAAAGACTCTAAGTTGCATATGAAGAGTGTCATGCGAAAATAAAGCCTGTGGCGGTGAAGTGTTCTCTAAAGATTTAAGTTTGTGTGGTAAGAATAATTACAGGACAAGTTCAAATAAAAACGTGTAAAAAGGCAAGAAAGTGCGACACAGCTGTAGGCGGACAGAGGGATGGGATGGGAAACGGGATTTTAGATAAAGACAGAGAGAGAGATAGAGGAGGGAATGGTCACAGGATTGGCCACCGCGGTAATGACGGGCGTTCAGGCACTGGCATCTGATCCGGGTTTAAAACGTGCTGCTGGGGGGTGTAGACAACCTCTTGCCAATGTAGACCCTAAAAAACAACATATATGGTCTGTTTTATTTCTGTATTTGCATTTATAAGTGGGGAAGACAACCACCAACCACCAAATTCTGACTGGTTTGATTAATATACAATATACGGTTTGGACTGTATAAAATGAATGGAAACCTATGTAATGTCCCCACTTTTCACAAAACAAACATGTGTGTGTGGATGTGTATCTATACACGCACGCAACCGAAGAAAGAAACTCAGTGTTGAATTTATAAACTATATGGCTTGTGATATTTGAGGGAATAATTCAATGTACTAATTTGAAAGACAATTGTATTTTAATTTATTATTATTATTATTTACTATTATTGCAATTTAAATTGTACTTTGTCTGGAATCTCTGGTGTTACCTTGATTGACATTATCACGATGATAAAGACTAAGTAGACTTCGGGGAAATATAAAATTATCATGTAAAAATAAATAAACGATATACAGTTGAAGTCAGAATTATTCACCTCCTTTTGATTTTATTTTATTTTTTTAAATATTTCCCAAATTATTTTTAACAGAGCAATTAAATTTTCACAGTATGTTTGATAATATTTTTTCTTCTGGTGAAAGTCTTATTTGTTTTACTTTGGCTAGAATAAAAGCAGTTATTAATTTTTAAAAAACATTTTTGGGACAAAATTATTATACATTTTTTTTCCGATAATCTACAGAACAAACCATCATTATACAATAACTTGCCTAATTACCCTAACCTGCCTAGTTCACCTAATTAACCTAGTTAAGCCTTTAAATGTCACTTTAAGCTGTATAGAAGTGTCTTGAAAAATATCTAGTCAAATAATATTTACTGTCATTATGACAAAGATAAAATAAATCTATTATTAGAAATAAGTTTTTAAAACTATTATGCTTAGAAATGTGCTGAAACAATCTTCCCTCCATTAAACAGAAATTGGTGAAAAAATAAACAGGGGCGCTAATAATTCAGCGGGGCTAATAATTCAGTGGGGCTAATAATTCAGTGGGGCTAATAATTCTGACTTCAACTGTAGGTCAAAACACTCTTTTGAAATTTAATTTGTTTTACAAATATCGAAAATAAAAGCTAGGTTTAACATTTTTTACAGTATTTCCTATTATATCTTTATTCTGGAGAACGTCTTGTGTGTTTTAGTTTGGCTAAAATTCACAAAATTATTTAAAAAGACAATGTAAAACATTTAAGGTCAACATTATTAGCTCCTTTAATTAGATTTTTTTTGATTGTCTACAGAACAAAGCCACTGCTGTTGTCCAACAATTTGCCTAATTAACATAACTTGCCTAGTTAACCTAGTTAAGCCATTAAATTGCACGTTAGGCTGAATACTAGTATCTTGCAAAACATCGTCTAATGCCATCATGGCAGACACAACAGAAATTAGCTATTAGTTCTTTAAAATAATGTTAAGACATTTTCCCTCTGTCAAACAGCACTTGGAAAATAATTGCAATATTGACAGGAGGGCTGATCATTTTGTCTACAGCTGTGTGTGTGTGTTCGTGTTTTTGTGACATATCAGGACACAAATCTGTATAATGACATGGGTATGACACAGGTATTACAAAAAGGAGGTGAAATATGAGGACATTGGTGACGTCCTCATTTCTCAAAATGCTTATAAATCACACAGGATGAGTTTAATCAGAGAGTAAAGCTGCACACAGTCTCCTGTGATGGTTGGGTTTAGGGGTGGGGTGGGGTGAGGGCAATATAATATACGGGTTGGACTGTATAAAATGAATGGAAACCTATGTAATGTCCCCACTTTTCACAAAAACAAACGTGTGTGTGTGTGTGTGTGTGTGTCTGTGTGTTGAGCCTCACCCGATTCCCAGAGCCAGGATGTGTGTGAGCAGCAGTGAGGGCATGAACACTTTGAGGAACTCAGCAGAAAACACTCCTCCTTTCTTCATGGCGCCGCTCTTCCTCATGCTCAAAGACACGGATCCAGAACGCTTCGGGTGGCGGAAGTGAAACTCCCTGTGAAAGAGGATCATTACACGGTCATCACACTGAACTTTACATCAAACAGCATGCAAACTGTAGAGCTTCAGTTGTGAGTTTGTTAGTGAAGATATATGTTTGTTACAAAATGAATTACCTTTATATAATTAAAAAATAATGGAAAATAAATAAAGAAAGATGTGGTGGCTCAGTGGTTAGCACTGTCGCCTTACAGCAAGAATTTCAGTGTGGAGTTTGCATGTTCTCCCTGTGTTGGCGAGTGTTTCTTTCGTGTGATCCGGTTTCCCCCACAGCCCAAACGCATGCGCTATAGGGGAATTGATTAACTAAATTGGCCGTAGTGTAAGTGTGTGAGTGTGTATGGGTGTTTCCCAGTCCTGGATTGCGACTAGAAGGGCATCCACTGCGTAAAACATGCTGGAATAGTTTGGTGGTTCAGTACCAAAAAAATTTGTTGAATTGACAAATATTTAAATTAAATGATACATAATTATAATACTTTTACTAGATTATTTATTTAACTATCTATGTAATTTATTACAATAACATATAATTTTTTAAAAAATTTTTTATTATTAATAAATAATTAAATTAATTAAATTTAATATTATTTATTTTATCAACTCTCAATAATGAAAAATGTAAAACAAAAATGTATTAATTTCTTAATAAATTCATTATGAGCGTTACGATGGTGCAGTGGGAGCACGATCACCTCACAGCAAGAAAATCCCTGGTTCGAGTTCCAGCAGGGTCAGTTGGCATTTCTTTGTGGAGTTTGCATGTTCTCCCTGTGTTTCCTCCGGGTGCTCCGGTTTCCCCCCACAGTCCAAACACATGGGCTATTGGTGAATTGGGAAGGCTAAATTGTCCGTAGTGTATGTGTGTGAGTGAGTGTGTATGGATGTATCCCAGTGATGGGTTGCAGCTGGAAGGGCATCCGCTGGGTAAAACATATGCTGGATAAGTTGGCGGTTCATTCCGCTGTGGCGACCCCGGATTAACCAAGGGACTAAGCCGAAAAGAAAATGAATGAATGAATTCAATATAGATAGTTTATTAAATATTGTTCTCTATAAATGCAATAATTATTTCATTCAGTTAACAACTAAAAATGATTGGAAGTGAATGAGAGCGGAAGTCTCGAGCCAAAAAGATTCAAATGGCTGCGGCCAATCATACGAGCTGGCGGAGAGCATGTTTTTTTGAGACCCGAGCAAACAGTGTGCACAACACTGCGTTTGATTTAAGTTGAATACGAAACACTCTGAGAAGATTTTGTCTGAAACAGTACGACTGTACACATCTGTATGATCTGTGATCAGAGATAACCTAATGACCAATAATTCTTGGCTAAAAATTGCAACAGCCTTGGGAAAGGAGGAACGTTTTCTTAAAAGGATTGGAAAAACCTGAAAGATACGCTTGTTAAAACCAAAAGGGGCAAAAGTGGAGACCCATGTACACAATTGCAGAAATATATTTTCCCACCAGTCATAGATTTTACACCGATGTACAGTTGAAGTCAGAATTATTAGCCCCCTTTTGATTTTGATTTTCTTTTTTAAATATTTCCCAAATGATTTTGAACAGAGCAATGAAATTTTCACAGTATGTTTGATAATATTTTTTCTTCTGGAGAAAGTCTTATTTGTTTTATTTCGGCTAGAATAAAAACAGTTAATAATTGTTTTAAAATAATTTTTGGAACAAAATTATTAGCCCCTTTAAGCTATTTTTTTTGATAATCTACAGAACAAACCATCATTATACAATAACTGTCAGGGTTCTGCCACTCTGGTCTTTGTAAATTCTTGTTTTGGTGGCAGAGCTCTGACACTACCCATGTCCGGTCCTGTTTCTGTCTCTGTGTGCGTGCGCGCCGTCATGGGTGTACGCAGAGTGTGCGCGCTTCTGCTTGACGCGGCCGCGCGCGCGCTCTGCGTCCCTCAGACGCGTGCGCTCTTGTACTCGTGTTTGTGTTTTCGTTTGTCAGCAGCGTGGTGTTTCATTCCCAGCGTCTCAGTCTTGTTGGTTTCGGTTTTGGTCGGCGCTGGGATGAAGCATGCACGCTGCGTGTGTGAGTGCACGGTGAGTCATTCATCGTGTGCTCGTGTCTTGCGTCTTTTGTCAAAGCACGTGGCTCGGTGTTTACATTTTGGTCACGTGCTTTTGTCGTGTGCTTCAGTGTTGTGTTATGTGAGCGCATGGCTTGTATTGTCTTTCTGTGTCATGCGCTCTCCCGTCTATTGTCTTGTCCCACCCACCTTGTTACCTTGTTTGTAATTATTATTTTCACCTGTCCGCCTGTCTGTTTATTGGTTTGTCTTTCCTATTTATTCTCCTAGTGTGCTCTGTTCTGGGCTGGTCCGTTATTGATTGTTCCCTTCCCTGTTGCTGATTTCTTTTCTACAACAGCGGTTTAAAGTATTGTCTTGAAAAGTTCCAGATCTTGTCTAGTTGTGTGTGTAATATAATGTTGTTTTTTCCCCACATGGGGAGATTTGAGTTTTGTTTTTGTTTTATTTTTCATTAAACTCTTCATTCCCTGCATTTGGGTCCTCGCCTCCTCTTCACCACCCCCATATCGTGACAGAACGGACCAGCCACAATGAGGACCCAGCGGAATGAAGATGGCTCCTTCGCTAGCCGCATTTCTAAGTTGCTGCATTTGCAGTCGCTGAAGCAATGTGGCTTGAATTTGGAGGAGTTTGCGGAGAAATTCCGTAAGGCAGCTGAGGGGCTGAATTTTAATGACTGGCTGCTTATGACCCACCTAAATTTTGCTCTGGACAAGCCCCTTCTTCCTCTGCAAATCCAGAGAATGGTGGGCTGGTCATACCAGCAATTTATAGAGCACATGGTTCAGCAGCAGGAGAAAGGGATCCTTCAGGAGGAGAGGATCCCTCGCACCACCACCACCAGTGCCGCCTCCCAGCCCATGTCCAGCCCTCAAGGGCTGACCCGCACTCAGAAGCGGAGGTTAAAGAGGAAGACCTCTGCTGCAGTGTCGGCTCCAGCCCCAGAGCGCCCTCCAGTGTCGGCTCCAGCCCCAGAGCGCCCTCCAGTGTCGGCTCCAGCCCCAGAGCGCCCTCCAGTGTCGGCTCCAGCCCCAGAGCGCCCTCCAGTGTCGGCTCCAGCCCCAGAGCGCCCTTCAGTGTCGGCTCCAGCCCCTGAGCGCCCTCCAGTGTCGGCTCCAGCCCCTGAGCGCCCTCCAGTGTCGGCTCCAGCCCCTGAGCACCCTCCAGTGTCGGCTCCTGCCCCTGAGCGCAGCTCAGTGCCGGTCCCAGTCCGGCTCCTTGCCCTGCCGGCGCCACCCAGACGTCTCGCCCTGCCGGCGCCACCCAGACGTCTCGCCCTGCCGGCGCCACCCAGACGTCTAGCCCTGCCGGCACCACCCAGACGTCTCGTCCTGCCGGCCCCAGCCCGGCTCCTTGCCCTGCCGGCATCAACCAGACGTCTAGCCCTGCCGGCACCAGCTCGGCTCCTTGCCCTGCCGGCGCCACCCAGACATCTTGCCCTGCCGGCCCCAGCCCGGCTCCTTGCTCTGCCGGCATCAGCCCGGCTCCTTGCCCTGCCGGCGCCACCGAGATGTCTTGCCCAGCCGGCCCAAGCCCAGCTCCTTGCCCTGCCGGCGCCACCCAGACGTCTCGCCCTGCCGGCGCCACCCAGACGTCTCGCCCTGCCGGCGCCACCCAGACGTCTCGCCCTGCCGGCGCCACCCAGACGTCTCGCCCTGCCGGCGCCACCCAGACGTCTCGCCCTGCCGGCGCCACCCAGACGTCTCGCCCTGCCGGCGCCACCCAGACGTCTCGCCCTGCCGGCGCCACCCAGACGTCTCGCCCTGCCGGCGCCACCCAGACGTCTCGCCCTGCCGGCGCCACCCAGACGTCTCGCCCAGCCGGCCCCAGCTCGGCTCACTGCCCTGCCGGCGCCACCCAGACGTCTCGCCCTGCCGGTCCCAGCCCGGCGCCCAGCCCTGCCGGCTCCCCTCTGGTCTCCAGCCCTGCCGGCTCCCCTCTGGTCTCCAGCCCTGCCGGCTCCCCTCTGGTCTCCAGCCCTGCCGGCTCCCCTCTGGTCTCCAGCCCTGCCGGCTCCCCTCTGGTCTTCAGCCCTGCCGGCTCCCCACAGGCCTCCAGCCCAGCCGGCTCCCCACCGACCTCCTGCCTTGTCTCCCCTGATAGACTCTCCCTGGGTCGTCCCTCCTGCTCCTCCCTGGTGTTCCCTCCCTGAACCCTGGACGGACCCTCCGGCTCCACCCTGGCTCCCTGCCGGGGCCCCCGACCCACTGAATCCACCCTGGACTGTCCCTCCTGATCCTCCCTGGTCTTGCCCTCCCATCCCTCCCTTGTTTGTCTTGTTGGGTCTGGCTTGGCTTCCCTCCCTCCCTCCCTTCATGTTGTCTTGCCTGTTCACCCCCCTGTCTTGTGTCTGTTGATGTTGCCTGTTTTGTTGTCTTCTAGGGTTTCTTGTCTGTCCTGTACCTTGTTGGATGTTCCCTTTAGGGACGCCAGGTGGCGTCCCTTTTGGGGGGGGCTAGTGTCAGGGTTCTGCCACTCTGGTCTTTGTAAATTCTTGTTTTGGTGGCAGAGCTCTGACACTACCCATGTCCGGTCCTGTTTCTGTCTCTGTGTGCGTGCGCGCCGTCATGGGTGTACGCAGAGTGTGCGCGCTTCTGCTTGACGCGGCCGCGCGCGCGCTCTGCGTCCCTCAGACGCGTGCGCTCTTGTACTCGTGTTTGTGTTTTCGTTTGTCAGCAGCGTGGTGTTTCATTCCCAGCGTCTCAGTCTTGTTGGTTTCGGTTTTGGTCGGCGCTGGGATGAAGCATGCACGCTGCGTGTGTGAGTGCACGGTGAGTCATTCATCGTGTGCTCGTGTCTTGCGTCTTTTGTCAAAGCACGTGGCTCGGTGTTTACATTTTGGTCACGTGCTTTTGTCGTGTGCTTCAGTGTTGTGTTATGTGAGCGCATGGCTTGTATTGTCTTTCTGTGTCATGCGCTCTCCCGTCTATTGTCTTGTCCCACCCACCTTGTTACCTTGTTTGTAATTATTATTTTCACCTGTCCGCCTGTCTGTTTATTGGTTTGTCTTTCCTATTTATTCTCCTAGTGTGCTCTGTTCTGGGCTGGTCCGTTATTGATTGTTCCCTTCCCTGTTGCTGATTTCTTTTCTACAACAGCGGTTTAAAGTATTGTCTTGAAAAGTTCCAGATCTTGTCTAGTTGTGTGTGTAATATAATGTTGTTTTTTCCCCACATGGGGAGATTTGAGTTTTGTTTTTGTTTTATTTTTCATTAAACTCTTCATTCCCTGCATTTGGGTCCTCGCCTCCTCTTCACCACCCCCATATCGTGACAATAACTGGCCTAATTACCCTAACCTGCGTAGTTCACCTAATTAACCTAATTAAGCCTTTTAATGTCACTTTAAGCTGTATAGAAGTGTCTTGAAAAATATCTAGTCAAATATTATTTACTGTCATCATGACAAAGATAAAATAAATCAGTTATTAGAAATAAGTTTTTAAAACTATTATGCCTAGAAATGTGCTAAAACAATCTTCCCAGAACAGAAGAGAAATTGGGGGGAAAAATAAACAGGGGCGCTAATAATTCTGACTTCAACTGTATATGTTACAATTTTGAATTTAAGAGGTACAAAACTAAAATAAAGAAACAAATGATGTCTTTGATAACCAGAAAGGGATATTTGAACCTATCGGTTTACATTATATGGATGCCCTGTTTTTCTAGGCTTTATTGGTGATAATGGTCAAGAATGTTAGACCATTATTGCCTATTTAGCTTAAGTAGAGGGTGAGAGCCAGTAGGGGTGTCAAATTTATTATTTCTTCGGTCGGTTTTGTTTGATCGCTCCCTGTCATTTAAAAGAATATTACAATGGCGAACGCGGCAAGTATAAAAGCCTTGTGCATTTCGCAAGGTGCGTGCAGTCAGCGGAGTTGCGCGATGCGGCGCCAGGCGAAAGACTGATTTCACGCGGCCGCCATTTCTAAAAGCGAAATGGCGGCTGCGGTGGGAAGAAACCCGGAATTATCATTGGGAGTTACATAGTAACGTTGTGTACCTGGCTGTATATCTTATCAGCGAAGAGAAAGTGACACAAATTTATAATTTCACCGCCTTCCGAGTGACCCGAAAGTCCGTTCTGAATGAATGGTGAAAATAAAAAGAGATATCAGAGCTCATTTTCAGCTAAGTTAAGGGAAATGGCACTAGTTAGCTAACGTTTTCTTTCCCAAACACACGTTTTAGATGCCATTTTTCAAACTCGAGTTAATAAACTGATTCTTTCACTATATTAGACTTGTCAGGATACTGAATTAAAAGACAAAACATTAATTTCCCGCTAATATTTAAGGCACTGTTGATGGCTTTCTTTAAACAGCGCTGATTTGCCATTGTGTTCACGTGTTCAACAGAAATGATTGTGATTGGCCGAGAAGGTCATCAGTTCACCCACCACTGTTTACCGAGTACACAGACAAGCGATCGGCTTGATGACGACTGATCTTGACGGCTGCTTCGCGCTCCTGTCCGTGTATCTGTGTTCGCACGGGGTGAGAAGCAGTAAACTGAGTGCAAACCAAACACAGATACACGGAGACTGAAACGCTAAGCAGCCGTGACGATCAGTCGAGTCATCTGCGCTCAGCAGCGCTTTCATGTTAGCGGGAAATAGCCAGGTTTAAAACTTCAGTACCGGGACAACACTATACGCTTATTTCACACGGCCGCCATTTTAAAGAACCAAAGCGAGGCTGCGGTGGGAAGAAACCCAGAAGTATAGGACCAGCACTGTAAACATTGCAGTAACATGCTGTGTACTACAAACCTCCAGCTGTTGCCGAGATTTCAAAATGCAGAAATGGTGTAAACATCACTTTAATATTATTTAGTAAGTTTATTTTAAACAATTAAAAGCAACTTAGCATCAAACAACATCACAATCTCAGCGATACGCTTAAGTGTCCTCCTGGGCTTCAGTTCATGGCACCAGTTAAACACCGTGAGGACGCTTTCCTGCTTCAGCTTATGTAACCCGGTGAGCGATAAAACACTGCAGTCTTATACTTCCGGGTTTCTTCCCACCGCAGCCTCGCTTTGGTTCTTTAAAATGGCGGCCGTGTGAAATAAGCATATAAATCCAGCTTAAGGTGAAAAGGAACAAGGGTGTCTGTGATATACAAGGTTTTCTTACTTCGGGGGAACATTCTCTGGTCGACTGGACCAGTCTGCAACCCAGCTCTCTCCTTTATTCATGAGGATATCGTCTTCTTTGTCCTTCTCCATACTGTCATCCTCTGACTGAAATAGATGAGAAATTCAGCCTCATGATCAGAGTTTTAGATGATTCAGTAGTGATTGCAGATTACTGTGGATTCAGTCTGACCTGACAGTCTCTCTCGCTGGGCATCTCCACATCAAACATGATCTGACCCTCGTCCTGGTCAGGACTGTGTGGCCGTGGAGGACTGAAAACACACAGAAGAGAGGTGCACCGATCAAACAAAAAGATCTCTGTTCCAGACTCGCATGCAAACTGCACTGCAATGATTTCATAGTGCCGAGTGTGTAAACGAAGTGTTGGGAGAAAAATAAAAAGCGTCTACTGAACCATGCAGTGTAAATGCATCTAAAGTGTCCTGGTATCGTACCTGTTGCAGGACGAGCTGCTGGGACTGGACTCGTGTTGAGCGTCCAGCAGGATTTTCTCCATGTCTCCATTATGGATGGAGGAGGAGGAAGGCACATGCTCTAGTCCTCCTGTCAGGACCTCCTCTTCCTCCTGCACGGCCTCCAGGGCCTGTGAAGTCTGGGGCTCGCCTTGGTTCCCGTTCCCCAGCAGTGAGGGCAGGCTGGGGCTCTGATGCTGAGTGTTTCCATTCATCTCCAGCTCCACCCAGGACCCTGATCAACAAAAACAGTCATTAGCATCAGCTGCTGCTTAACAGATTAATGCATCTGGGCCCCAAATAACCCTAACCCAGGGGTGGCCAACCCTGTTCCTAGAGAGCCGCTACCCATATCAAACACACCTGCCTGTAATTATCACGTGGTGTTCAGGTCCTAATTAATTGGTTCAGGTGTGTTTGACATGGGTAGCAACTGAAATCAGTAGGAAGGTGGCTCTCCAGAAACAGGGTTGGCCACCCCTGCCCTAACCCTAAGAGCTAATGCACAGACTTAATAAGCTAATACACATCTTTTCTTTCTTCTTTCATTCTTTCAATGCTAACCTCTGCCTGACCCAGATGTGTCTATTGGAGTGAAGCTGAGCAGGCATTTCAATTCATCCTCTAGGCAGAGGATTGTGGAATTGAGATCAAGACAGAGTAGGAGAGTGTGTGCACATTTTAAGCAAAGAAGAGACGAAACAACATACATTTCATTCCTAGAAGAATCAGAGGCTAACATGCTCTGTTGTCCCGGGGCAAACATAAGACACGCATGTGTTCTGTCTGACCCTCACTGTTGCTAGGCAACACAGAAAGATCCAGTATAATAACATGATGGAAAGTTGCTAGGGAATTGTTATGCGGTTGCTAGGGAGTTCTGGTTAAAAGTCCATTCACTAATCTCAACAAATGCTTTGAACAGAGCGTTAAGTAGATATATATAATATACTTTAATAATTAACATTTGCGATATTACCAAGGGCTTTTTAAAATACATTCATTGATTTATTTTCCTTCGATGTAGTCTCTTATTTATTAGGGGTCGCCACAGAGGAATGGACCGCCAACTATTCCGGCATATTTTTTACACAGCGGATGCCCTACCAGCTGCAAACCAGTTTTGGGAAACAAACACACAAACACACACAAAAACACAAACACAAACACACACACACACAAACACACACACACACAGGCCAATTTAGTTAATCCAATTCATGGCGCATGTGTTTGAACTGAGGGGGTAACTGCAACACTTAGAGCAAACCCACGCCAACACGGGAAGAACATGCAAACTCCAGACAGAAATGCCAACTTGCCCAGCCAGGACTCGAACCAGGAACCTTCTTGCTGTAAGGCGACAGTGCTAACTACTGAGCCACTGCGTCGCCACTTTAAAATACAATAAATATTCATTTTCAACTACATTTCCGGGGCCGGGTCGCGGGGGCAGCAGTCTTAGGAGAGAACCCCAGACTTCCCTCTCCCCAGACACTTCCTCCAGCTCCTCCGGGGGATCCCGAGGCGTTCCCAGGCCAGCCGAGAGACATAGTCCCTCCAGCATTTCCTGGGTCTTCCCCGAGGCCGCCTCCCAGTGGGACAATCCTGGAACCCCTTCCTAGGTAGTCATCCAGGAGGCATCCGAAACAGATGCCCGAGCCACCTCAGCTGACTTCTCTCAACGGGGAGAAGCAGCGGCTCTACTGTGAACTCCTCCCGGGTGTCAGAGCTCCTCACCCTATCCATAAGGGTGCGCCCTGCCACCCTTCGAAGGAAACTAATTTCGGCTGCTTGTATCCGAGATCTTGTCCTTTCAGTCATGTCCCAAAGCTCATGACCATAGATAATAATACATGATGTATTTTCAGTATTATAATATTATTAAATAACTATATTTAATTTCTGCCTTCCTTATTATGCAGCACTAATGAAACAGAATCCTGTTTAAACGAGGATGTCACATCATCTTGTTTTGCCAAAATGGTTCTCCGGCCCACAACACTGAGCTCTTGTATTTGTACATTCCAGCAGCCCTTCATCTGTGAGCATTTGTTCTCCCTCCGTCTGCATCACACAACCCAAACCTCAGACATACACTGAAGGTATGACTCCATGTTTGTTTCTGCATCTGAAAAAATTACAAGTGGTGTATGACAACATCAGTGTGGTAAATTATTCAAATGAACGCACAAATAGCGCACCAGCTCTTGTTACACAACTAAACACAGAGCAGCTTTAAAGGAATCCACCGCAGGACAGAAGCGGGACGGAGGGAGGGAGGGAGCGAGCGATTATGTAATCTCTGGCACATCAAACCCAAATCCTCTCGCCGTTTTCCCGCTCCCATCCCCCTGCTGAGTCTGTAACCCAGATCTGTCTGCGTGCCACAGACACCCATAAGCATACTACTCATCATCACTACACGCTAACTAGTAAACAATGACTCATTTTCATGTCATATAAGTAGGCACCAAGGTCAAAAAAACACAATCATCTTGCATCTCACTATACAGTTAAAGTCAGAAATATTTGCTCTCCAGTTTATTTCCTTTTTTAAATGTTTCCCGAATGATGTTTAACAGAGCAAGGACTTTTTCACAGTATTTCCTAACGTTTTTTCTTCTGGAGAAAGTCTTATTTGTTTCATTTCGACTTGAATAAATGCAGTTTATAATTTTTTAAATACCATTTTAAGGTCAAAATTATTAGCCCTCTTAAGCAATATTTGTTTTTAAATGTCTACAGCAGTGGAGCCCAACACCCGGGCCACGATCAATTGATCCCGGGCTGCAGAAAAAATCCTTAATCATTTAATTTTATTTTTTATCCAAGTCCGAACGATCTTTTATTTTGAAAAATTATGATTCACTTGGTTACATCTTGAGCACTTGAGCACCCAAATTTAACCAACAAGCTAGCAAAATGAGCAAGAAACAAACATCTTTGAAAAGTTTCTTTGTGAAGAGGAAAATGCTCAGTGAATGATCTACAAACTGCCAAGGGATACGCTTATTTCACACGGTCACCCGGTACCTTGACGTCATCGAATTTCGCTTTCAGATTTAAAGGGCTAGCGTTGCACCAGACCCCCGTAAGTGGTGTTGTTTGAAAGTGTAAAATCTATGTTTTATGCACATATGCATCACTTTGGTTTTTATTCTACTGTATAAAACTTATTTACACTTAAATATATAGTATTTTGGATACCCGAGCTAGGTATTTTACATTGGTTTATTTTCATGTTTTTCATATGACACATGTACAAGTTATAGCTCAAATGAAAGCTCTTGCCGGTGCTCATACAGTTCTAGCATTCTTTTTACTGAATTATATTCATATGCCAAACATTTGTTGAATGAATTGTGGTGTTTCCATGGCGCAGAAATAAGCAGCCCTAGATAGCACAGACAGCTGTCATCTCTTACCTTATGCTGTGCGCTTCAGGGCCATTCTCCTCTGTTTTTGAGGTGATGTGCATAAGTAATACTTTTATATGTCTGATGTGGCCCAAACGCAGTAAATTATGTTTACTTGTGAGTTTAAGTGGTTAAAACACGAAAGAGAGGCTGCGAAGAAACCTGCGTCCATTTCCCGCTAACACTGAAGAGCCACTAAGCACTTTCTTAAACAGCTGATTTGCTACAGTATTCACAGTGCTTAACAAAAAATGAGGGTGATTGGTCGTTTTTATAAATTCCAGTACCGAAATTCAGTATGGTGACAAATCTAATTAATATAGTGAAAGAGTCAGTTCATTAACTTGAGTTTGATAAATGGCATCTAAACAGTGTGTTTGGGAAAGAAAACGTTAGCTAACGAGTGCCATTTCACTTAACTTAGCTGAAAATGTGATCTGAAATTCCTTTTTATTTTCACTTTCCATTCAGAATGGACCTTCGGGTCACTTGAAAGACTGTGAAATTATAAGTTTGTGCCACTTTCTCTTCGCTGATAAAATATACAGCCAGCTACACAACATTACTGTGTGACTCAGGCGATACTTCTGGGTTTCTTCCCACCGTAACCTCAATTTCGCTTTTTAAATGGAGGCCGTGTGAAAACAGTCAATGGATCCCCAAGGTATTTGTCAACAAATCAGGTGAATCCAGCATGAATTAGTCATATTATAGTCTTATTCAGATTAGGGCAAATAATTTGATTACTTATGTCCATGTAAACGTTATTGACATTAGTTAAATTAGCTGAACAAATGGAGCCTTACTGTACAGAGTTAACAAACAAAAGGCATTTAAATAGTCACAGATTTTTCAATGTCGTAGGCTAGAATAACACGTAAAAATATTCATATTTGAATAAATCTTCAAGCATTTGCTGCTGTGATGAACGAACATTGAAGACTCTATAAAGGTTTAAACCATAAATGATTATTCACAGTATTGTGAAGTGCCCATGATGTCAATATTGTGCATGCTTATTATGATGAAATATTGTATTATTGAATATTGGCATATTCAATTCACTACAACTTACGTTTATTTCTATAGCGCTATTACAATGTAAATAATGTCAAAGCCGCTTAAAGTAGAAGTTGTAGTGATTTAAGGCCCCGTTTACACTAATGCGTTTTCGTTTTAAAATGCATAAGTTTTGCTATGGTTACACCATCCGTCCACACTACGCCGGAGTTCTCGAGCGCCGAAAATGGAGCGTTTTGAAAATGCTGGAGAGGCCGTTTTCATTCTGAAACACTGCTGCTCCGTCTCAGTGTGGATGAGGAAAAACGGAGACATCTGAAAAGGGAGGCGGGGCTGCTGAGATTCGATACCTGATTGGGGCTTTTGTGTCATTGCGTATCCTTCCCTTATTCGTCAAGCCCCTATCACATGACTATAACACATGGCTTAACGCTACCGGAATACAGTACTGTAAACAACAACATGGACACAGAAATGGGAGTGTGGTTTGCACTATTGTCTGTTTTAGGCGCCATTGTGCAGTTATTCATTTGTTACGTTTAGTAACAACTCGACCTCATCGTCTGTCCACAAAAATACCTCTCTTGCTTTCTTTGCCATCGCGTTTAATGTTCAACCGGCGTTTGTTGACTAACAATAACCAAATGCCGAGCGAGACGCATGCTTTCTGTTTATACTAGAACGTGCATGCCCAGAGTGCGCGAATGGTCACGTGATATACGTTTTTGGTGGCGTAGTGTGGACGGAGATATGTTCAGAAGCGCTGGGGGAAACGCTAGTGTGGACGCAGATCGTTTTTGATCTAAAACGCCGTTTTAAAACTAAAACGCACTGGTGTAAACGGGGCCTTAAACTGTGTGTCAGTCCAGTTTTCAGCTGAAGTTCAGTTTAGTTCAGTGTGATTTAAATTTCATTGCTGAAGGTTTAAACGCTGAAGAGTAAATCCATCGATTTGCATATGCCTAATATCTAGATCAGTGGTTCTCAAACTGTGGTACGTGGGCTAACTTCTAGTGGTACGCACGGGAATCAAATATGTCATATGTACATGCTACATATATTTAAAAATTAATTTAAAAAACGATTTATATATGAATATGATGACGTATAGCCTATGTTTCCAGGTGTTGATAAATAGGCTACTATGTTGTTACTACTTTACAGGAGTACAAGAGTTTTTTTTTCTTTTCTTTTTAAGAACAGTAACCTATCATTTTTAACTTTTAAAAGCAGATTTTAAGTTGAAAGTTGACGTTTTCAGTCAGTAGTTACACTGTTTTTTAATACTGGTCATTATGGAGGTACTAGGAGAGACATTTGTTTCTGAGGTGGTACTTGATGAGATCCACTGATCTAGATATTACTCTTGAACATCAGAAGATGGATAAAAACTGGGTCTGTGATGAACGTTTAGAGGAGGAAACTAGGCCTGTCACAATAATCAATATACGGCACAACACATGAACATTCATTCATTCATTAATTTTCTTGTCGGCTTAGTCCCTTTATTAATCCGGGGTCGCAACAGCGGAATAAACCGCCAACTTATCCAGCAAGTTTTTACGCAGCGGATGCCCTTCCAGCCGCAACCCATCTCTGGGAAACATCCACACACACATTCACACACACACTCATACACTACGGACAATTTAGCCTACCCAATTCACCTGTACCACGTCTTTGGACTGTGGGGGGAAACCGGAGCACCCGGAGGAAACCCACGCAGGGAGAACATGCAAACTCCACACAGAAACGCCAACTGAGCCGAGGCTTGAACCAGCGACCTTCTTGCTGTGAGGCGACTGCACTACCTACTGCGCCACTGCTTCGCCACACATGAACATAACCTCAACAATTCTTGGTGATGCAGTATATATCCACCATATGTAAAAAACAATTCTAGCAATATTTCAGCTGATTGTCAACATCTCTATCTCTATTGGAGGTGTTAGTGTCAGTATGGTAAAACACTAGTACTGTCAATTACTATAGTATATTTTCATGTGGGTTTCTGACGACTGAATATAAATCCTCAGTTGCATTTGACCTTGCAACTTTTTGTTAATATTTATTATTTATTTATTTAAAATATGCCTTTTCACATTATTATTCCAGTGTCTCATTATTAAAATGACTATGATAAATTAAATATTCTTAAGAATTAAATATGATTTGTTCTTTGGAAGAGTGTACTTGCATCGTGATGCAATTATATTGTCATTCTGGAATTATATAATGAGTGGCGTAAAATGGTCTTAAAATGACAATAATATCGTTAATATCAATAATATTTAACAAAATAGCCTTTTAAAGTGCAGCTGGGTAAACTCTTTCTAAACAACAGCAGATGCAAGAAAGTATGTTTGAATATGTGAATGATAAATTGCATTTTATTTATTTCGATTTATTGCATTTTATTTTTTTTAATAAAAAGCACATTTCAGTACTGTGCGATGACAACATTTATTAAAGCTGTCTACTTGTTTTACTTCACTTTTAATCTATTATTGCATGTATTAGAGTAATTGAATAACTGACTAAAGATAATTTAATATATAAAAAAGTTAATTTATGAAAATATAACGTAATTCTAACGTATTCAGTACACATAATGAGGATATGTAAAGATAGTGCTACAGCTACTAAACAAGATGACACAATTAAACGGATAATAAACAAAAAATACTAATGAAAGCTGGGTCAAATTAAACAGCAATTGACTCAGCTGTATTACAGTTTATTTAGTTATTGCACACGCCTCCCGCCTCCATTTTTTTAAGCGCCCTCTTTGCCTTGTTTTGATAAAGTAGCCCCGCCTCCACAGCGCTCGAACTTGATATGAAACTATCGATTGGTTTACGTCCCATCAATCATTACACGTTGCTAAGCAACAATAAAGCGAGGACCGCTATCAGGTATTCTCATTGGCTCTTGCTTTATGACGCTATCTTGCGCTCCCGCCTTTTCACCCCTCCCAGCGAGCGAGGAGGAAATTCCAGCCATTGAGCGAAGTGAGACAATAGATGTTGCATAACAGCGACTTAAAGCTCCAGAGAAAAATAAAATCAGCACAAACAACAGAGTAAAAGCGACATTAGGATCCCTCCCGAGTTTTCCCTGCAGAAACACGGACGGAGTTTTACCGTTGAGGCCCGGTTCTTCATTGTTGTTCAGCTGCGCGGCGGCTGTGGTGGACATGTTGCCTCTCCAGTCACTCGCGTCCGTCAACACAGCGCGCTCCCGACTACTCGTGAACGCGCGCCCTGAATGACTCCACCTGAGCGCAGGCACGACGTCACCACAATCACAACATAAATTTATTGACTAAATAAACTGAAGTAGCTTTTTAAAGGAAATTATAATCAGAGTTTTTAGACTTTAGCATCAGTATGTAAAGTTATATATGCTAGTGTGGTTTAAAACAATTCATCTTTATTTCTATAGCGCTCTTACAATGTAGATTGTGTCAAAGCAGCTTCACATAGAAGTTCTAGTAAATTGAAACTGCTTCAGTCCAGTTTTCAGAGTTGAAGTTCAGTTTAGTTCAGTTCAGTGTGGTTTAATATTCAATAATGTTATTAGGTCCAAACAATGAAGAGCAAAGCCATCGATGCGCAGCTCCACAAATTCCAAACCAAGCAAGCCAGTGGTGAGGAACAAACTTCACAGGATCATACTGTTGAAAAAACCTTGAGAGAAACCAGACTCAGTTGGGTACAAACATTTCTCCTCTGGCCAAACTTTCTGTGCAGAGCTGCAGTCTAGGCGCCGAAGGCTGAAGAATCCATCATGGTGAAGCTGCAGGTGTGAGTAGGTCACCGGTGGGGAGTTCAGCCTGGCCTATGGGAACAATGCAGAGTCTCGTCTGTCATTGGGGTCTTTCAGGAATCAGTCTAATGCTCTCCGCTCCTCCATGACCACCACGGTATCTGTTCAGGATACGGCCAGGTCCAGGATTATGGATATTTTGCCATCATCTCTTTACACACACTGACAAAAAAGGTTCAGTTTAGAAGATATAAACCTGATATAAACATTCAAAGTTTGCAATTTGTTGTTTCCACCTAAATGGTGTCATGAGAAATCAAGTCCTCCATGCAATCGAGTCCGCTTAGGACCCCGAATCGATCAGCTGGGTTGAATGCCTGATCCTGTCCGCTTGTTAACGCCCCATTCACACGGGGCTTCAGCGTCAATGCTTGACGGAAGGCGTTTCTGAAGTTGGGGCTGAAACGATCGCCATAGAAGCGTCAGCCAATGAAATTCAGTCAGAAATAGGCCACTGTCTAGCTGGTGTGTTTGCATACAGCGATCTGATTGGCTGACGCTTCCGTCGGCGCTTGAAAAGTTGAGCTGGTCGCAACTTCTGCAGCGAGCAACACCTCTGAAGCGGCGACGACGGATCCACAATGCAGTTCGGCAACGCCTGACGTCACCCATTCAAAGTGAATGGGAAGCGTTGACGCTGACGCCCCGTGTGAATGGGGCGTAAGTGTGAAGTCACACGAAGCGGCTTCCAGGTCCAAGCGCTTTATTCAACTTAATGGGAAGACTCGTAAAATGGTAATAATAAACGTTTACGAAGCGATTTAATACTTTTGAAAATCACGATTGCAATATATATGTCTATGCCTAATATCTAGGCCCACACGAAATCTGCGTCTAAATTTATTTAGTTTTTAATTAATTACAGTAATATTATTGACTAATATGAAAATGTTCATCTGATTTATGTACAATGCAGTTTGTACAGTAATATTTTCTGTCTTTTAGTTAATATCTTTATGAAACTCTTGCTTTTTGTAACCAAATAAAGTGAAGCTAATTAGATTTGCAATTTAGACATTAAATAGAAGTAAAAAAGATCTTACTTTTTATTTCACATATTAAGGTTTTAGTTATTGTTCTCCCAAAATAATTCCGCAGAAATCCGCAGACTTTTACCAAAATTCTCCGCAGAAATAGCAAAGAAAAACGTCTGCAGATTCCGTCTGGCCCTGCTAATATCCAATGGCCAGAAAGTTAATCATTTTTTTTTATAAATTGTTAACATTTTGGTATTTGTGATGCAGCAAGCCCAAAGATTGTTGTGTACACTTTGACTTTATATAAATTTATATTTAATGTGTGATTTGAATAAAAAAATGATTATAAATGAATGATTTCCCAACTCAAATGAGTGGCAGCTTGGACCCGGAAACAGTATTACTTACGTCACCAACACGTCACCACTTAACAAGCAGATAACTGGATGGGAGACCACTTGGGAAAGCTAGGTTGCTGCCGGAAGTCATGTTAGTAAGACCAGCAGGGGGCACTCAACCTCCGGTCTGAGTGGGTCCAAATGCCCCAGTATCCGCTTGTTAAGTGGTGACGTGTTTGTGACGTATGTAATACTGTTTCCGGGTCCAAGCCCCTATCCATTTGAGTGGAGAAATCATTCGTTTATGATCACGTTTTATTCCTATCACACATTAAAGTTAATTTTATATAAAATCATAGTGTACACAACAATCTCTGGGCTTGCTGCATAACAAATACCAAAAATTTAACAATTTATAAAAAAATGTATAACTTAGGCATGGACATATATATTAGGCATGGACATATATATTGCGATCGTGATTTTCGAAAGCCTTCAATCGCTTTGTAAACGTTTATTAACCATTTCATGAGTCTCCCTATTCAGTTGAATAGAGTGCTTGGACCCGGAAGCCGCTTCGCATGACGTCACACTTAACAAGCGGACAGTGAAGGAAACTCTATACTGCTCAGTGAGCGCCGTCCTTTGGATGGTCATGAAAAATCCCAGGATGTTCTTCGAAAAACAGTAGGGGTTTAACCCCAGCATTCTGGCCAAATTTGCCTACTGGCCTCTGTCCAGCATGGCCACCTAACCCTTCCCATATCATAACTGGCTTCATCACTCTAGCTGCGTCCCAAATGGCACACTATACACTATGCACTCATGCACTATGTACTTATGCACTTAAACACTCAACAGGATAGTATATGTATGTAGTGTCGTCCCAAATGGCACACTAATGTTTTTTTACTAAGCGGAAATTCAAACCGTTTCCCTGATGACGTTTGACGGTTGCCAAATCATTGAAATAAACGACCGAGTTATCAAATAATACCTGCCGTGAGTATTGCCGCATTCAACATCGAGAGGCGCTATAATCACTCTCGCAGGAGAATTTAGCTTTCTCCATCCAAAATAAAGTTATTCAACATGTGCGTCCGATAGCTCCGCCTCTTCCGCTATGTGAGCAATCCTGCGGTCGTTGGGTGCGTGAAGTGTCCATCATTCCACACTTCATTTTAGCGGCTGAATGAGTGCATCATGCGGGAAATTAAAGTGCTCTTATTATTTTTAGAATTTTCATTGCGAACACACTACTTGCACTATTTTTACTACAAAATGGCGTAGAATAGTGCATAAGTATGCGATTTGGGACGCAGCTTCTGTCTCCTCTCCACCAATCTGCTGATGTGTGGTCTGGCGCAACATGGCTGCCAGGTGGATTCTGCACACTGGTGGTGGATGAGGAGATTCCCCCTCAATGTGTAAAGCGCTTTGAGTGTCTTGAAAAGCAATATAAAAATGTGAGGAATTATTATTATTATTATTATTATCAGTGATTTTTTGACATCACCACATACTTTAGTTTTTTTTTATCAAACGTCTGACCATTTTAACTTTAATACATTTTTTTGTGTGTGTATGCATTTGTTCAGATGGTTTGGTTTGACTTGATCATTGTACAGTGTTTTTGTATTATATAAAGAACTGGTATGACATTCATTCATTCATTTTCTTTTCGGCTTAGTCCCTTTTTTAATCTGGGGTCGCCACAGCGGAATGAACCACCAACTTATCCAGCATATGTTTTGCGCAGCAGATGCCCTTCCAGCTGCAACCCATTACTGGGAAACATCCACACACACTCAAACACATACACTACGGACAATTTTAGCTTACCCAATTCACCTATAGCACATCTTTGGACTGTGGGGGAAATCCGAGCACCCGGAGGAAACCCACACCAACACTAGGAGAACATGCAAGAACTGTTATCTGTTGACTTAAATAGCTTACCTGTAATGCTGTAAATATTATATTTATTTTTATACAGTCCTATACTATTGTAAATTGCCTACCAGGCAGAACGGTGGCTCAGTGGTCGCCTCACAGCAAGAAGGTCCCTGGTTCAAGGCTCAGCTGGGTCAGTTGGCGTTTCTGTGTGAGTTGGCATGTTCTCTTTGTTGTTATGGGTTTCCTCTGGGTGAAACGGTCCAAACACATGCACTATAGGTGAAATGGGTGAATTAAATTGGTTTTAGTGTGTGTGTGTGTGTGTGTACTAGTGAGAGTGTATGGGTGTTTCCCAGTTCTACGACAGGATGAGCATCCACTGCGTAAAACATATACTGGATAAGTTGTTGGTTCATTCTGCTGTGGTGACCCCTAATAAACAAAAAAGTAATAAGCCGAAGGAAAATGAGTGAACTTATTTACCCCTTCCTTCGCTTGATTTCTAATTTTTCTCTCTGTAAAAATGCAGTTAATGTAACTTGTGTTTTCGTTTATATCGATCTCCTGATTGTGTTTGTAATATAGCTAATAAATGCTCTGCCCTTTCCTCAAATTTCAGATGAGATTACGACAAATTGTGAATAAAAAGTGCACATTTCAAAGCACTTCATATAACCTTTAATCTTTTTGGTAATGTATGTTGGGTTGTAGTTTTCTCACCTCACAACCTAACTTGCGCCAGCTATTCTTTAGCAGTGTGTCTAGGAGATTTATTTATATATATAAATATATATATATATATATATAAATATATATATATATATATATATATATATGTATATATATATATATATATATATATATGTGTGTGTATATATATATATGTGTATAAAAATATATAAATATATATATATATAAATAAATATATATATATATATATATATATATATATATATATATATATATATATATATATATATATATATATTTGTTTATTTTTTTATTAGAGCTTATTGCTTTGGTGGTGGAAATGGGCATGTTTTAGTGTTTATGCTATTTTGGTAAATCATGTGTCTCAAAATTCCTGGAGAGCCGCAGCTCTGCTTTGCTCCAACCCTAATCAAACACAGCTGATCCAGCTAATCAAGGTGTTCAAGACTTTTTGGCTGTTTCTCAATTCCAAGAACGGACTTGCGTTCTTGTGGAGAGCGATCTTGCCAGGTGTCCTTGGAAGAACGAACTCGGGAGACCGCGAGAACAGAGAATGCGTCCCGTGAGAAATGAGATGCTGTGTTCTTCCTGATGGTCACATGATCTTTCACGCATTTTTAATGGTAATTTTTTTTTAAACATTACAGCATTCATACATTTTATTGTAGACAATATAAATATAACTACTTCTAATATGAATTTCAGCAAATAAACACCCTTAATGTGTTTATTCCTTTATTAAGATATTCATGGTGATGTTTACTTTCACCGTTTCATTTAGGGAAACTTCATTTAGGTAAATAAGTGATATCTCTGAACTTTAATAATAAATCCATAAAAAATTCTGCGCTTCCCACCTCCAGTCGCATTGACTTCTGGTACTTCCAGAGCGAGTTCGGTGCTCAAGTCTGCATTGATGCATCCTCGATATCAAGAACACATCCGGGAAGTTTCACGCGTTCTCTGTTCTTGCCATCTTAGAGTACTGGAACTGAAGTTTTGCAGCTGATGATGACGTTACACGAGGACGCAAGACCGCTTAAGAACGCATATTGAGAAACAGCCTCTAATGGACAGCTCGATTATTTGAATCTGCTGTGTTTGATTAGGGTTGGAGCAAAACTGTATAGAGCTGCGGCCCTCCAGGAATTAAGTTTGAGACCCGTGTGTTAAAGGGACAGTTCATTCTATCTATCTATCTATCTATCTATCTATCTATCTATCTATCTATCTATCTATCTATCTATCTATCTATCTATCTATCTATCTATCTATCTATCTATCTATCTGTCTATCTATCTATCTATCTAATGCTATTTGCTAAATTAAAAATGTTTATTTGTACGGAAATCTTTGTTATACTATAAAATCTGATTCTTCAGTTAACAGACCACAAATAATCTCACAAATAGCTCAGGCACAGATTCATTTCTGGATGTCCTATTTTGCTCCAGCCAACCTTAATGTGGGTCAGACACAAAAGCAGATGCATTTAACCATAGCAATATTGAAGTCAATGGTTACAGGTTTACAACATTCTTCAAAATATCTTCTTTAGTGTTAAACCAAAGAAAGAAACTCAAAGTGTTGAATGGAACAAGTAAATGATAACAGAATTGTCATTTTTGGTAGACGATAGACGATATCGGATATTTTTCCAGTCTGATACTGGAAACTGGGAGAAAAAAAAAAAATGACCCCAGGAAATTTCGGTCTTAAAATTGACTTTAATTTTGAACATTTTGGGTTTTACAACTATTAAGATAAAGGGAATATAACTCCAGGGTTTGTTCACATACAGCAGGCCTGATTTCCATGTAAACACACTCCATTATACAGAATCATTCTGCAACCAATCAACAGCTCAAAGACAGTCACGCGACTGCATTAATACACTGAATACTGCCAAGGACATCATTTTAATTTTTTGTTTTCCTTGAAAAGTCATATAAAAATATCTAGAGCATTCTTCATACCTCATAGGAACCATCCTGTATTAAAAAGCTGCAAATAAAAAGACACACCAGAAGATGCAGGAAATCATAAAACATGCACTACTTAAGACTTGAAACATCGGCGCGTCCCTAGAAAACGATGAAAAGAGACCGGTTTAAAAGTCTCCTCAAGATATTGCATAAAATTAATGCCACGATTAATTTTAGGGACTGAATGTAGGGAATAATGGAGCTATCTGGGAACCCTGCTTCAAGTCAATTGCACTTGTGGACGAATATATATATATATATATATATATATGTATATATATATCAGGCATTTTGTTTTTGGGTGTAGAAACGTCCTGTTGCACCAGGCCTGAGTTCAGAAGGGAGGAAACTTTTGCGGATGATCAGTGCATGAGGCTTTAGAATCGATTCAGTGTTAATCATGATTAGGCAAACTTAGTAAACAAGACTTTTCAGGTCAGTTTAATAAAAAAATAATAAACTTAAATTATAAACAGCAATGAGTGTGTTTCTGATTAAAGCTAAAATTATGGAAGCTTGTTTTGGCCATGGAATTAACACACACACACACACACACATATATATATATATATATATATATATATATATATATATATATATATATATATACATACATACATACATACATACATACATACATACATACATACATACATATATATATATACATACATACATACATACATACATACATACATACATATATATATATATATATATATATGTATGTATGTATGTATATATACATATATATATATATATATATATATATATACACATACATATATATATATATATATATATATATATATATATATATACATACATACATACATATATATATATATATATATATATATATATACATACATACATACATACATACATATATATATATATATATATACATACATATATATATATATATACATACATATATATATATACATACATATATATATATATATATATATATATATATATATATATATATATATATATATATATATATTTTATACAACAGTTCTGTTTGGTTCTTAAATCTGATTGGCTGATAGCTGTGATATATTTAAGTAATATCAGCACCCGTACAGCCTCTTTACCCTTTAAGTATTACTCCGCCCACATACAGCCATCAAAAAGCAGACACTACAGATCTAAAGTTTAAAAGATGCACGCTCAACTGTTTAACTGTCAGCTTATGATTTGAATCCAACGCGGAAGAAAGTAGTTCCTCATACAAGTTTTTTTGAGACTCTCCATGTTTGATTTTGTTTTCATATACACAATTATGCCGTCAAACTGTTGTATAAACGCAATATCACACTCGTAGCGGCCTCATGCCATCGCACGCCTCCCACCAGTGCCGATATAGAGCCATATCGCGCTGCTACTTGTGTGATATTGCTCACACACACACACACACACACACACACACACACACACACACACACACACACACACACACACACACACACACACACACACACACACACACACACACACTCGCAGACACACACCCACACAACAGTTCTGTCTGGTTCTCGAATCTGATTGGCTGATAGCAGTGCGATATACAGCAACAACAGCTCTTGTGCAGCCTCTACACTCTTGTGTATTACTCCGCCCACATAGAGTGACAGCAGATCAATAAACTCACTACAGTTCTCTACAGTTCTCACAACAAATATTGCAGCTGTTGGACAACATCATGTACTTTTGAGGCTTTTTCAGGCAAGGATGTAGTTTAGATTGCATCTATTGAGTTTATTTATAAGGATAGTGCCTATTTTAAATATTCATAATTTCGGAGATAAGCAGCCATCAGCCTTTCATACTGAGCAAAGCAAAGATGGTTGCACCACAAGATGGCACCAGAGACCGCATAATAAGCCCTCAGAGGAGAAAAACTCAGCATTTTCTTTTCGCATTTCAAATTACAGCTGATAAAATAATTTTAAAACAGGTAAGAGACATTCTAAGTCGATCGCTCTCTTTTGTATGTTGTAGTGCTGTATTCATACCATAGGAATCTGCTAGTGTTTGCTTTGGCTTTTTCGTTGTTAATTGTTGTGATATCCAGATTGCAACAGAAATACTGAGAAATCTCTGTAGACTGATGGCATTTCATGCTGCTCAGCCTTATAATCTTAAAATGTGAGCAAAATCACCTGCTTTGTCATCACTTTAGATATTACGCTAGAGAATCATTTAAACACTAGCTCTGAAGTGATGTTGGTGAATGAGCAACGGTTTCTGCTGTTCTGATGTCAGCTGGAGATATGAATGAATGGTGGAAGAAAGTAGTTCCGCGTACAAAATGATTTTTGAGACTCTCCGTGTTTGATTTTCTTTTATATATACACGATTATGCAGTTGAACTGTTGTATAAACTCAATATCACACTCATAACAGTGTGATATGGCTTTATATCATAAATGGTGGTACACAAACTGTACGTTCAGACAGGTCGGCGAGAGCGTCAAAGTAGCCGGAGGTCATTCGTTTTCAATGGGAGCCGGTGGTGATAAGCAACGGGGAGAAGCGCGGCACGTGTTCGCCAGTGTAAGCGTCGAGGAAAGTTGAAATCAAGTCAGCTTCATGGTAATGAGCTGACACAGTTCTGCGGCAAGCAATCAGAATGAAATCCAAAGCTTGAGAGGAGTCCAGAGAACAGTCACTGTGAACTTTGGCTCCGACCACAGTTTTTCCTAAGGGTTTAAATATTGCGGTCGCCGGATTTTCTAATTATTTGCAGTGTTTTCTTACAGGAACATACAAAAAAAAAGTTACTGGCGAGTTACTGATGTGCATTAATGTTATATTTTTTCTTTAAAAAAAAAAAAAGGAATTTCATGCAACATTACAAAACAGTATTGCTGCTTCGGGATATTTCAGACATAGGGACACATTAAATAATTAAGTAAAGCAAACCCACACCACACGCAACTTGATCTTCCATTGTTAAATAAGTTTGATAAAAAAGCACAACATTTACATGCTAAAAAGCATGAATTATGCGGGGATGTAACTGATTTGCTGCAACATCCCCTTTAAATACGAGATCAATGTAGCTAATTTTGACGCTCTCGCCACTAGAGCTGAAGGCAGACAGAGTTGTCGCCAGGACGGCCAGAGTAACTTTTTAACGCTCTTGACGCCTTAGGTGTGAACGCACAGTAAGGCAACACACGCTTCCCACCAGTGCCAATATACATGTGCTATTGCTCATATTACACAGTTCAAGTTAGACTTATTAGCCCCCTCTTAATTTTTTTTTAACTTTTTTTCTGATATTTCCCAAACGATGTTTAACAGAGCAAGAAAATTTTCACAGTATGTCAGATAATATTTTTTCTTCTGGAGAAAGTCTTATTTAGTTTATTCCGGCTAGAACAAAAGCAGATTTTAATTCTATCTACACACCATTTTTGGGACAAAATTATTAGCCGCTTAAAGGTGTATTTTTTTCCTCGATAGTCTACAGAACAAAGTTGAACTGCCGCCCTCAACCCTAAAGTGTAAGCGGGGGTGGGGGCGCCTAGACGTGGATATAACTGAGGGCGCGGGTGGTGAGGGTAGTGTCGCGGACGCCATCCTCTCTATTCTGCCGCCCTATAGACGCGGTCACGCGGATATAACTGAGGGCGCGGGTGGTGAGGATAGTGTCGGGGACGCCGCCCTCTATATTCTGCTGTCCTAGACGGCCGCCTAGAGTGCCTTGATGGACGCGCCGGCCCTGATGGTTATACAATAACTTACCTAATTACCCTAACCCGCCTAGTTTACTTAATTTAGCCTTTAAATGTCACTTTAAGCTGTATAGAAGTATCTTGAAAAATATCTAGTCAAATATTATTTACTGTCATCATGACAAAGATAAAATAAATCAGTTATTAGAGATGACTTATTAAAACTATCATGTTTAGAAATGTGCTGAAAAAAATCTCTCCGTTAAACAGAAATTGGGGAAAAAAATAAACAGGGGGCCTAATAATTCTGACTTCAACTGTGTGTGTGTGTGTGTGTGTGTGTGTGTGTGTGTGTGTGTGTGTGTGTATAGATAATTGGGTCAGACTTTACAATAAAGTTTGTGCTTACTAACATGAACCAAGTATGAACAATACTTGTGCAGCATTTATTAATCATAGTTTAACATTTACCAATGCATTACTAACATCCAAATTCATACTTATTAACATTAGTTAACGAAAATACATCTGTTCAGTGTTAATTCCTTAACTCGCGGTGCATTTACTAATGTGAACAAATACTGTAAATGTATTGTTCATTGTTTGTTCATGCTAGTAAACACATTAAATCACATTAACTAATACAACCTTATCTGTATTTTACATAACTGACTTCGCTTCTAAAAACTGTTTAAGAATTTCTTATTAGCAATTTTTGCGCTAGAAATTAAAATCGACAACTTTTGCTTGCAAATCCAACAAAAATACAATAGCGAACTCACAATTTTGAGTATCATTTATAGAATACTTTATAGAAAAATAATTAAAATAGGTAAATTGCAATATTTATCTCACTTTTCTGACTTACAATTGCAAGTTTGGATTTTTGACTTTGCATGTCAGAATTGAGAGTTTATATCTTCCATTTAAGACTTTTTTTTTGTTTTTGTAAAATTTGTAAAGTTTTTTTGTATTGTAAAATACATTATTGGCATCACCTCATTTGCATTTATTTCTTGGAATTCTAAAAAAAAGCTGAAATTGCATGGAAAAGTGTATGGAAAGCATCGTCAATGCACCGAGATATCAAATTGAACTGAATCGATGGCATGACAATCGTAACCAAACCGTGAGACCAGTGTTGGTTCACACCTCTAATAAATAAACAATGTAAATATTAAATCACACATTTGACAATAAAAACTATAATAATCGCAATATACAGTTAGGTTCATAAATATTTGGACATCGACACAATTCTAACATTTTTGGCTCTGTACAAAAAACACAATGGATTTAAATGAAACGAAAAAGATGTGCTTTAACTGCAGACTGTCAGCTTCGCTTACATCCAAATCAGGTGAACGGTGTAGGAGTTACAACAGTTTGCATGTGTGCCTCTCACTTGTTAAGGGTCCAAAAGTTATAGGACTATTGGCTTCTAAGCTTTTCTACGGCCCGATGTGAGTTATTGCCTCAATATCCCAAATACAATGAGCAGATAAAAGGTCCAGAGTTCAATTCCAGTTCATTTCAGAGTTCATTTTGCATTTGGAATCTGTTGTTGTCAATTATCAAGATGAGATCCAAAGAGCTGTTACTATCAGTCAGGCATGCCATCATTAGGCTGAAAGAACAAAACACAACCAGAGAGATAGAAAAATGTTAGGCGTGGCCAAAACAACTGTTTGGATTATTCTTAAAAAGAAAGAGCGCAGCAGTGAGCTCAGCAACACTAAAAGACCCAGAAGACCATGGACACAACTGTGGTGGATGAACAAGGTATTATTTCCCTGGTGAAGAAAACACCCTTCACAACAGCTGGCCAGAACAAGAACACTCTCCAGCAGTTAGGTGTGTGTATGTGTGTCAAAGTCAATCAAGAGAAGACTACAGCAGAGTGAACACAGAGGGTTCACCACAAGATGTAAACCATTGGGGAGCCTCAAAAACAGGAAGGCCAGATTAAGAGTTCTAAAAAAGCTTTCACAGTGCTGGAACTACATCTCAGACAGATGGGATCAAGACCAACTTGTACCAGAGTGATAGGAAGAGAGGAGTATGGAGAAGGGAAGGAACTGCTCAAGATCCAAAGCAATGAAGCATGGTGGTACTAGTGACATGGCATAGGCATGTGTGGCTGTCAATAGAACTGGCTCTCTTGTATTTATTGATGATGTGACTGCTGACAAAAGCAGCACAATGAATTCTGAAGTGTTTAAGGCAATATTTTCCGCTTACATTAAGCCAAATGCTGCAGAACCCATTGGACGGCACTTCACAGTGCAGTTGAGTATGACCCAAAGCATACTGCAAAAGCAACCAAAGGAGTTTTTGAAGGGAAAAGAAGTGTAATGAAGTGCAATTGCTAAGTCAATCGCCTGATCTAAATCAAATTGAGCATGCATTTCACTTGCTGGAGACAGAACTGAAGGGAAAATGCCCTAAAAACAAGCAAGAACTGAAGACAGTTAAGGTAGAGGCCTGGCAGAGCACCACCAGAACGAAACTCAGTGTCTGTCCATGCTTTCCAGACAAACGATTTGCAACCAAGTATTAAAAAGTGAAAGGTTGATTTATGATTATTATTCAGTTCAATTACTTTTGGACCCTTAACAAGTGGGAGGCACATATGCAAACTGTTGTAATTCCTACAGTGTTCACCTGATTTGGATGTAAATACCCTCAAATTAAAGCTGACAGTCTGCTATTATTCATTTCATTGTGTTGGTGTATAGAGCAAATAATGTTAGAAATGTGTCGATGTCCCAATATTTATGGACCTAACTGTATATACGTTGACAATTGCAAGAAAGCCTAAAAGTTTTATTTTAAGAAAAAAGGTCTAATTGTGATATTATAATTGTACATTTGAATTGTGATATAAACTCAGAATTCACAAGATTTTTTATGAGATCAGAAGTTTCTATTCCTAAAAAACTTTTAATTGAGTAATTAAAACGCCAGAATTGCTTTTGAATCCACCTGTGACCGAAACAGGCTTCCATATAAACCAGACAGATCAATGTGCAAGAACCCAATACAGTAATCCAACTAAAAATCCCTTCCTCCGGCCTACAGTGTATCAATTAAACATAACAGAATAATCCAAAGGTTTTGGTGTACTACAGTGGTTAATATTAAGACTATGAGTTTGTGCTTGGATACGAGATTAGCATGTATCCCGCATTTGACTCCTGCTTTTAGGAATGGGGACGAAGCAGTTTTGAAATTCCTAATTGAGTTTCTCCTGGAAAAGGTAAAGGTTATTGACCGTCGCCAAGGCAACGATGTTTTCCTGAGGATGCCAGGAGGTGTAGAGGATCTTGCGGCTGAAGTCCAGACAGTCGACGCCGATCTCGTTCCTCTTGCGTCGGCTGCCGGTGGACACGCGCCAGCTCTTCAGCGGGCAGCCGGGGGAGCCGTTCTCCCACGAGGCCTCTAGAGTCACGTCTCGCTGGCCCTCACGCTCAAACATCCGGAAGAAGTTGTTGTAGGAGCCAGTCATGACCTCGCTGGAGAGAGATGTGAAATAATGACACAATTAGACAACGAGTTCTTATTTTATAAAGAAAAAAAACATATACATGTAAAAAGGAATGTATTGCAACTGCTATGGAGTCAAAACCAAGCAGCAACTTCCCGCACTCCCTTGTGAAGCACACTTAAAAAAAAGGTAGCCTACTATGTAAGATGTAAAAATGATTAATGATTAAAATGGCCAATCTTTATTTTGGTCTCGTCAAAGCAAGATCTAAAATAGATCTGAAAGGATAAGGATTAAGCCAAATGAAGGTTGTATAACTTATTTTTATCCGCAATCTTATGTTCGCTTTCAGATTTCACTCCCCGGAGCATCTGACATCATGAACCCTTATTCAGGACATGTGTTAGGGATTTTAAAATCAACTCTGAATTTTTATAGGAAGCCAGTGCAATGAGGCGAGGACAGGGGAGATATGATCTCTTTTCTTAGTTCCTGTTATTAATCTGGCGGCTGCATTTTGGTCACTGACAGTTTCAATCACCACTGAGGCCCCATTTACACCAATACGTTTTAAGGCTGATTTATACTTCTGCGTCAAGCGGACTTGTATGCTACGTCGAAGCCTACGCGTGGCTGCGCCTAGCCCTGTTCGTGGCTGTTGGCGACGTTGATGCACGTCTTAAACAAAGTAACGTTGTTGTTTTGTGTTTAACTTATGATTAAAGTTGTTGAATGTACGCTGATTCCAGCTTCAAAATGAGCGAGTTTGAGTCACTTGTACACCAGCGAAGAAACTTGACACAGAGGGACATAAACACCTACCCCCTGCTAGCGTTATTGAAGTGTTAATGCAGAGCAACAGAAACAGCACGTAGAAGTATAAATGCAGGGCAATCACGCCGATCACTTGACGCAGAAGTATAAACCAGGCTTTAGTTTTAAAACGCATAACTTTTTGCTAAGGTTACACCATCTGTCCAAACTACCCCAGATATTGAGCCCTGGAAACTGAGTGTTTTCTTTTTAAAGTGCTGCTGCTTCGTGTCAGTGTGGATGGGGGGGAAACAATGACATCTGAAAATGGAGGCGTGGCTGCAGACATTCACCTTTCTGATTGGGGCTTGTTCTCAATATTAAAGTGCGCAAAGTTCAGTCTTCCCTTGTAAGTTCAGACTTTGCAAGTTTGATATGGAGAACAAACTCCCGAGGACAAGTCAGGTAAATCTTCAAAAAGAACGATGTACTTTATAGCGTCATTCACATCACCCTCTTACCGAAAAAATGAAAACATAATATAATGAACTGCCTATTTTTATTTTGATAACTTAACAGACACCAAGACTGTTGAGGAATCGTGTAGCTGCATATTTATGATTTTGATTAACGAACAGCAATTATTTTAGGCGAACAATGGAAACCATTTTGTGCCTTCTAAAATTCTTGACAGTCACCAATGTATTGCATTTGCTAAATAGAAGTATACACAATAGTAAATTTACCATAACTATCATGCATAATGTATTAGCATTGGTTAAAGGTGCAGTAGGTGATTGTCTTTAGAAGCATTTTTTGCTGTGCTGGTTGAAAGTCTCTTCACAGTTTAATAGTAATGACTAAAGTAAAGGATCTAAAATGTATTTATATGTATTTTTATATTTTGGGTAAAGCATAAAACTAAAAAATGTTCATCTAATTAAATAGAGTCGGAACTACATCTCTCATAATTCCAATAAGTAGGCCAAACTGTCTGTCAGCAAATGCAGATTTGGACAACTGCGCAGCCTTTTGTACGCAGCTCCGCCGAATGCCGCGCGATCACGAGAAAGAGAATGCGCACGCGATCAGTAAAAACCTGCTGAATCAAAACTTTTTAAAAACCTGAATCAATATTGGAGTTATCTTTGCACGCTGGAGAAAGAATGACACAACGGCTGAAGGATTTCTCTTAGACAGGTCATGTTCTGTTTTAAAACTGTTTTAGCTTCACGCAAAGCTGATGTAATGTTAGATGTTGTTGTTAAAAATGGGTTATATCTTCACAGAAGTGTTGTTCAATCACTAAAATCTTCTGATGAATGTCTGATGAAAGACCATTTTCAGTTTCATAAGGGACCTTTTACAGCATTGATGATGTAGATTTTAATTAGTTTAACAACAAAACACAAGTAAATACCACTATTCCACCTAGTCTCTGCCTATATTGTTTACCATGCAACTCTAAATATTCACTCTGAAATAGCATGTCAGTTTGGCTTGCACGCCGCCGGACGAGCACTAGCACATGAGAGAGGGTTCTTTTGCTGTGCTCTTGTTAAAGGAGGCGCGGCTCTAGATGGCAGGGGAGGGACTGTGATTCAGAGATTTATGCCAAGCTGTCAGCATTGTGGAAGATCACCTACTGCACCTTTAACGGTCAGACGCTTCTGAAAAAGTGTCTATATAAGCGAGTGATCTGTTAGTCAAAGATAAAAGCTTCAGTCTGACAGACTCTCACTGGACGCATTGATACGGCTGAGAAACCCTGCTGTGAGCCCACAGATCATGCTATTGTGCTTGTATTTTGACTAAAGACATTATCTGAACATGCTGGAGCCCTTTGAGAAACTCATAATGATATCATTACTGAACTCACCTGTCGTCGCCCCTCCAGCAGCACTCGAACTTATCAAAGATGCAGTCGTTCTCATAGAGAGAGCACAGCTTACTCCTGAGATAACCGTGAACCTGTGGACAGAGAGATGACAGTCACATTTAGACCAGAGTTACCGTTATACAATTTTGACTGAAATATTGATGATTATGATTTTTCCCATAATCAAGGAGCTCTATTTAGTGTAATCATGATTATTTAAAACAATTATCAGTCGGCCAGATTACCATAAGGTATATAGTAGAGCTGCACAATTAATCGTTAAAAGACCGCGATCTCGATTTGGCCCCACTAGACCAGGGATGTCAAACTCAATTCCTGGAGGGCCGCAGCCCTGCACAGTTTAGTTTCAACCCTAATTAAACACAGCTGATGAAACTAATTGAGTCCTTCAGGCTTGTTTGAAACCTACAGGTAAGTGTGTTGGAGCAGGGTTGGAACTAAACTGTGCAGGGCTTCGGCCCTCCAGGAATTGAGTTTGACATCCCTGGTCTAGACGATCTTAATCCAGCATTTCTACGATTCTGTCAATCATATTTTCAAGTTCAGGAGAGAAGAAAAGGCGGCTGTACGAGTCTTTTCATTGTTTCACACACGTTGCTCAGTGACATTGACACCTCCAAACAATGTTGAATGAGTCACATACTGTATTTATAAGGTTTAATTTAACTACAAATGCCATTTTTGTCTAAACATGATGTTTTCGCGATCGGGAAATCACACGTGACATGAGCTGCTGACCGTGAGCTGTTTTTAGTGAACAGAACCTGCATATGTTGCGAGTAACAGGTAGTACATTTGTAAATAATATTCAGCTTGCGGCACAGAGTGATCGTTTGGGAGCCGCGCACGAAATATGAACAAGCACTTAGCAGTCAAAATGAAACCGAAAGTGTGCACATTATTTAAATGAGCATATCACATTTTAGAGTTATGATTACAGCAAGCGTTTGATATGTTTTTTCTTTTATAGCGAACCCACAGTTGTGCATGAAAATAAATGTTTACGGTGTCAGTATAACTACTCTAGCCTATATATTGTTGAATATAATCTGATAATGGCAAATGTCTGATTTTACCAGTGAACAAAATTGTCTGATATGACAGATTGCAAGCATATCTCTCAAACATAATAATTCAACATCAGAATTATTATTAGAATAGAATTATTTATAGAAACCAGTAGACCTACACATAATATTATTATCGATGTTGTGCCATAGGTTTGTTTTTACCATACCTTTATTTTACATGTACAGAATCGAGAGAGAATCTTGATCTTTGTTTTAAGCAAAAAAAAAAAAAAAAAAAAAAAAAAAAAAAAAAAAAAAAAAATCGCAAATCCCATTTTAGCCAGATTCGTGCAGCTCTAGTATATAGAAGACCAAAGCATAGTGCATTCTGCACAGACCACTATAATAGCAAAATAATAACAAAAAAATAAAGTATTTTTAGTAAATAAATATTGCATTTGTGAATAAATTGTATAAATTATTTCAGCGAGCTGGCAAGGAAATATTTCACATTTTCATTCACGATGTACAAATGAAAAATCTAATAAAAAGAACTAAAAAAATTCACATTTAAGCCAAACAAACAAATAATATCACAAAAAGATAAACCTAAATTAAAACATCAATAATTAAATCCTTAAAAAAAAAAAAATAAATAAATAAATATATATATATATATATATATATATATATATATATATATATATATATATATATATATATATATGTATGTATATATATATATATATATTATATATATATATATATATATATATATATATATATATATATATATATATATATATATATATATATATATATAATTATATGAAGAGTTCAGATGCAAAAGCCGCTAAACGGCACTTCCACCAAGTATGAGCTAATGACATTGAGTGAATGCTTTAGGCACGTACTACATGTTCAACAAATATTTTTGCTTCAAATCATCTAAATCCCAGCGTTAGCGCATTCAGAAATAACAATTTACTGACAAAAGCTGCTAAACTCCACTTGCCTTTGACAGCACAAGCCGCTATACCCCGAGAACCAATCAGAAGGGGCGAATCGAATCATGTTTTCAATGTCACGGCTTAATATGCCGCCTTTATGAGAAGGCAGTTTTATTCCGCTTCCGATTTTAAAAGACAGAGTTTGATAAACTGGATAAGCCTGTCTGACTGTCAGTGGAAGGCAAATGAAAACGTCCCTTACCTCAAAACTCTGTGCATTATAAGAAAAAGAAAACACAATGTTCAATCAGAAGTGTAAGCAATTCATAACTTTTTTTTGTGCAGTGATGCTACTTTGAAGGAGTCCGATTTACTATACATTAAACGGCAACTCCATTTCATGAAAGACAGAGTCAAGATGCTGTGCTTTTACCCCAAGTTGATGCAATGAGGATAAACAAGAGACGAAAAAGAGACAAAGACTATGAGCATGGTGAGGATAAATGAATGACAGCTTCTGAAAGTATCTGAGAGGCGTCCCCTTTTTGCCCCGTAGGCCTACCTTGTGTTTTATTTGCTAATTTGAGCTATTTTTTAAAAGGTAAATATAATGTAAGACACTATACATCTATACATTAATTAAATCATATTACCTATACCTCTGATAAGCTTTTTATAATAATAGACAATGCACAGCTACTGATGTGTCACACTGTTTTACGCTACATTATTTGAATCTAAGAGGCTTAGTTTACAATGTTCACATTGCTCTACTTACATTAATTAAATCTTAACAATCTGTTGTCATTTCTGATATTTGGGATTTAGATTTAAAGTCAATTTTAATGTTATTAATTAAAGCACTTGACAGATTTCATTAAGGCCTTAATTTTTCAAAATACAAGCCAAGGCTGAATTAGGGTAAATAGACAAGTCATTGTATAACAGTATTTTCTTCTGCAGACAATCAAAAATATATATTGCTTAAGGGGGCTAATAATATTAACCTTAAAATGGTTTCAAAATATTTAAACCTGCTTTTATTCTAGCTAAAATAAAACAAATAAGCCTAGAAGAAAAAATATTATAGGAAATACTGTTAAAATTCCTTGCTCTGTTAAACATCATTTGGGAAATATTTATATAAAAAAAAAAATCTCAGGAGCGCTTATAATTTTGACTTTAACTGATAATCGTTTTGAATAATTGTGATCACAATTATGACCAAAATAATTGTGATTATGATTTTTCCCAAAATCGAGCAGCCCTACTATTATATATGTATTTTTAAATACAAAAAAAAAAAAATCAAAACACATGCTTAAAATTCCAACATAATAGTAAAAATAATTAAAATTAATAACTTTAAATAATTATTTTAAGTTTGCTCAAAAATGTGCTTGTCCAACGTGTCGTAAAGGCAAAATCAAAACAAATATGGCAGAGAAACGTAAATGCAGTGATTCTTCAGAGGCGAAGAAAAAGATTAGACAGTATGACAAAGCCTACCTAAATTTTGGTTTTATTGAAGGCCAAGACAAGTTAAAACTGATTAATTTATATTTTCTATACATATTATATATTAATATTACACAAACACACACATACACTATAACTATATATATATATATATATATATATATATACATACATACAGTATATATGTGTGCGTGTGTATTTATATGGTGGGGGGGCTCCAATGTTTGTATATGTTCATGGGGGGGGCCCCAAAGAAAAAGGTTGGGAACCACTGATCTAAATCATATGAGGATTCAAAGTAATGTGGACCTATAATTACAGTAACTGAAACCTATAATGAAGAAATTGCATCACAGCCAGAGTTTCTCATTAAATCCAAATACTTTACTGCCAGGTATTCTGAATTCCTGAAAAGCAATACTATCATGCGTTGCAAAAAATGTAGTTAGAAATGAATCCCTGGCGCTATCTAGTGGTCAATGGTTATACATTACTATTATCATCACCTTGGAATTATAAGGTTCTATCTGACATTGTCAAAATTGAGTTATTGGCATATTCTTATTAAATGACAACTTATCTCCATTATGGGATGTTTTTTATAAGTTGTTTACATTAAGACATTTCATTTTAAAAAAGAAATGTTACACACATACTGTTTAAATGTAAATCAAAGGCGGCAACACCAAGGCTCCAAAAATACAAATTCATTAAATTAAAAAGGCTGACACAGAGCATGTAACGTTTCGAGCCACCCGGCTCTTCATCACACAATGTTCATCACAATCAGGTGCTCCTTTTTGTACACTTCCGGATCACATGATCTCCTCAAATTACAAAAAAAAAAAATATATAAATAAACTAATTTTTTTGTGTATTTTTTTTGTAATTTGATTTGAAATATCAAAGCTATAGACTATATGTGAATGTGTATACATGTATTCATGTGTATATATGTATATATGAATGATTGTGTATGTATACATATGCATGTATGTATATGTTGGTATATATGCGAGAGGAGATCATGTGATCTGGAAGTGTACAAAAAGGAGCACCTGATTGTGATGAACATTGTCTGATGAAGAGCCGGGTGGCTCGAAACATTACACGCTCTGTGTCAGCCTTTTTAATTTAATAAATTTGTATTTTTGGAGCCTTGGTGTTGCCGCCTTTGATTTACATTTAATTTGCACTTTTTGCGGTTTTGGATGAGCACCCAATTAAGAGAGATGTGCGTGCTTTTGTACAGTTTTTACACACATACTGTTTGCAATGGAATGCAAAAACGTTAAAGCTCATTAACTCAAAATCATTCAGAACGCAGATACCTTATAATTCCAAGGTGACGTTATATTAAAAGGATCGGTTCACAAAAACTCTTTCCTTCTTTACAATCCTTTTTAATTTTAAAGAGTTTCCTGCTTCATGTATTTATTCATTCATTTTCCTTCGGCTTAGTCTATTTCAGAGGTCGCCACAGTGGAATGAATCGCCAACTATTTTTATAATTAAAATACAAGACAATAATAGGACAACACAGATCATATGACCCATGCTGATTACATATGTTCATAATTCATAAGAATTTTAGTAGTGTCCCCCCTATGAAATTAAAATCAGAGCTCAAAATGTGACAAAAGCAGATCATTTGACTCAAATCTTTTCATGGGTGCTTAAAATAAAAAAAAAAGCACACATAAAAGCACTTCATAATTTGACTCGTGTTGTATTACAATTATTCCTGGGTCCGTTCTTCGTACCTCACTTAAATGATCTAAGATGATTTGGCAGATTCTGGATCTTTTAATCTTGATAACTGATCTCTCGCTAATTTGGTTTTTCAAACAAGTTCGCGAATCAGATTAGAATGTCTGGATGAACTGATCTGAGATCGCTGCGTGTGTTGAAGGACAGATCTATCGATCCTCGAAATCATGATCAGCAATGCAACGATTGGCTGACGCCACATCAGCGTAATGACATCATCTGATTAATATTCAATTATCCATGTGAGCTAAATTACATCAAATGAGCAGTAAACAACTTGTTAAATATGAAACGCAATAACCTTCCACATTTGTTGTGAGCTGCAGGCTTTACACTTTCATGTGTCAAGTGTATTTATCATGTATTTCAATGCAAATCAATGTATTTAGTTCTACATTTAGAAAATATGTTCTTTATTATAGTAGCCGTTTTTTTAATCGGATGCTTACAAAAGCATTTTGTTATTGGTAAAGGCGTCTGTATCTTTTGTGAAGCATAATCCCTGGCATATTAACTATCAAAACATGTTTATGACTGCATTAATGTATTATTGCTTTTTTTAAAAAGTCACATATTGTGCATTTTTATTATACAAAATTTGTACTAAAGCGATCTAAAAAGTTCATATAAATAAGTTTTCTCTTTGCACCACCAGGTGGCAGTCTTTGTACTTTCATTTCGAGGGTGCAGATTGCATAAGTTTTATAAATATGTATAACTTTATTTATTTTATTCATAACTATAACTCTATAGTTTTAAAATATTTACCATTTTCCAAAGTGTATATAACTACAAGAAAATATCAGAATTCGGAACATGCTTTCTGTATTATCTTTGCTTGAACTGAGCCGATCTAATCCTGTTTATATAAATTGAACCTGCTCCCGATCATGTTTGACCTAGCAGAACTATTGCCATGACAACAACTCTCGGATCAGCTTTGAAGAACGAAACGATCCTGGATCGTGTCAAATCGTCAAAATCCAAATCCAGCTAACTGAGTAATCCACGTACGAAAAACCGACCCCTGAACTCCTAAAATAGCTCGGATTTAAGTTGCTGTTTACTAATAATCAAGAAAGACATTAACTCCTGCAAGCGAATCTGATGACTGAATGACTCAGTGAATGAATCATCTGTGATCTGCATCAATTCATTTAAAAGGCATTTTTGGGTGCTGCTTTTCATGAATGTGAATGAGAGATAGAACATATTTCAACATATTGAGGGATTATTTAATTTTCAATCTATTTCTTTAAAGTTTAACTTAAAATAGAGCTAATTTACCATCAGTTGAAATAGCAATGCTTCAACTAATGATAAAAATAATGATAATAATAAAATAAGGATTTTTTTTTATTTCTTATGTGCTATTTCCTACATTGTTAAGTTGAAATTGTTATGATAGTTTGATTCTATTCTTTAGTTTGAAGTGTTATTAATTTTTTTATTTGTCCACACATTTCAAGCATAGGCAATCTAGCATCATTTACAGGCATGCTAATGAAGCAAATTTGAATGAAGCTTTTCTGAAGTCCACATTTAATTTGGGCTGCACAATACTGTAAAAAAAACCTGACATTGCATTTATATCACAGTATATATCACAGTGAATAAGAATATAGCAATTTCAGCAGATGACTGGAATACTTTGTAAAGAATTAATAATTTTAGATGGATTAGGATGTGTCTGTAGGGGAGGAAAATATAAATAAATTAAAAAAAAATTACATGCAAAGTAAATATAACAGAGAAAATATGCAAATAAACAATGATTTATGATTTTCTAGGGATTAAAACAGCAGTAAGAAGCAGGAATTTAAATCACTGTATAATGCATGGTTTCCCCTACATTCATTTTTCCGTGGCGGGGTGCCACACCAAAATTCATCCTGCCACGACTACATTACAGCTTCTTATTCAAAATCATCTGTAGTTTTATAAATAGCGGGTTAAAATCCCACCGAAAACAAATGAAAAGGTAAGGGAATAATAACAGTGCAAATCTTTCTTTGACCGTAGTAGTGCTGTACGTGCTGTTCAACCCTTTAAGGTGACGTGCTGACAGACTGACTGACAGGTGCGTGATGCGTGAGGCCAGCAAACACGGCTTAGCTTTCAGTTATGATGAACACAGTTTCCATAATTATACTTTATTTATAGATAAAGGTCCGTGGCTCTGTATATAATAACTTTATCTTGCTGGAGTTTATAGCCGTTTCACTTTACTTCAGGACGCATTAATGCCACGGTCCGCTTCGCAAGTCTATCGGAGATATTCATAAATATTCCTAGAAAATCTAACAAATGTTGGAGACATACTCGGTACATAAACGCACTTAATCACACTGCAGCCGCGTTTATTTGAGGGCGCGCAAGAAAATCTGCACTTCAGTAGCGTATATTTGAGGTCGCGCAACAAGTTTTGTGCACGAACAGAGGAAATCGGCACTTAAGCAGAGATTGACATGCTTGTAGGCTATTACATGAATGCGATCTCAATACTGCGCCCATGACATTTGTCGATGAAATAATGACATGACATGTAGTGCTAGATCTGTGTAAAATGGACAACATCTGCCACCGCAGCTGGAAAAAATCCTAGAGGAAACACTGTAATGACAATGACAACAACGCTGTATCATTTTATTTGAGTAAATAATTATATAAAGTGTTAATCTTTAAGTGTTTAAATCTTTAAGTGTTAATCTTTAAACAATTAATCTTTAAGCTACAAACATTTAATTGACTGCCCAAGTGGCTTAAATTTGCTTTAATAACTTTCACTCTGAATTACTCCACTGTGTTGTTAAATAATGTCTGGTAAACTATAATCCCAACTACATTGCAGATCCCTGCGATGCAACTAGCGCAGACAAAAATTTTCAAATTTAAGACCTTTTTAAGACCTTTTTAAGACCATTAAGTAATAAATTTAGGATCTATATCACAATATAAAAACCACGCATACACAAATAGAAAATGCTAAATCACAAAATTAGGGGTAAAATACATTTATTTAAACTGAACACTACTAAAGGCAGGTTAGATGCACAGCAGAAAAAAAAAACATCTTAAGGCTGATGTATACTTTCGCCTGGAGCCGCATCGCGCACCTCTACTGACTGCGCACGTACCTAACGAAACGGATGAGGCTTTGTGGTTCAAAGAAACCATCGTAAAAATCAGACGGATAAATAGTAGGTAGTTTCTGGTTCTACGTCATATCAGTAATATCGCTCAAGAATTTTAAATCAAACTTTGATGTATCATTTGCTTTTGTTTATATCTCCGACAGTTCTACCAATTAAAGTTTATTGAAAATATTAATGACAACAGAACATGGGTTACTCTACAATTATATTTTACTATAGCAAAAATAAAAGCAACAAAAAAAGTACTTACTAAAATACTGACTCTTTTTTTATTTAGCCCACTCCACATTTGACATTACTGTCTGGCTAGTTTGTGTCCTCTACTTATAAGCTCAAAAGGCAATAATGGTCCAAAATTCCTGAAAGCCAAGAAAACAGGCCATCAGTATATTGTAAACCGACAGGTTCATATATTCCTTTCCAGTTATCAAAGACATAATTTGTTACTTCATTTTAGTTTTTAGCTATTACATTTTAATACTGTAATATATACATCAGTGTTAAACCTATAAATGGTGGAAAAACATATTCTGTAATATTAAAACCACCTGGGTCTCCACTTTTGCCATGGTCTCTTTTTTGGATTTAACAAACGTATCCCTCAGGTTTTTTGCTAACTTTTACAAAAACTTTGTCTTTCCCACGGTTGCAATTTCAGGCCAGGTATTTTGTCATCTGGTTCTCCCTATGATCACACATTGACGGATCATAAAGGTGTCTGCAGTCGTACCCCTTTCATACAAAATCTCTTAAGCGATTCATATTCAACTCAAATGAAACATGGTGCTGCGCGAACTGTTTACCCGAATCTCAAAGTTAGTGCGCTCCGCCAGCCGAATCATGTCGTGCCTCCGCAAACACAGCGACGACGCCACATTTGCCGCGTGCACTAAGTTCAATAACAGAAAGCTGATTAGTTATCGCCTGTTGGTCTCGTTTGAAGTTTTAATACCGCAAATTACACCACGAAAATAAAGCACAAAAAAGAATTTAAATGAGCATTAGATGTAGCGTTAAATGGACATCGGAAAAATAAGACCTGTGTAAAAATATTGAAGACCTAGAACAGCCAATCTAAGGCTTTTTAAGGCCTAAAATTTAGATTTTTAAATTTTAGACTTTGTAAGACCCCACAGAAACCCTTTAAAACAATATATTGTGCAGCCCTACATCGAATGCATGAATAAAGCAAGCAGGACATTGATATTTTCTCATGCAGATTTGGAAAAATTTGAGCATTTTTACTAAATTAAATAATGCTGTCAATTAGTATGTTGACAAAAAAGCATTTCAGATAACGGATCAGATTGTAGAATTAAATAATGAATCTGAAACAGTAAGACAGCAACTGCACCTGGTAAGTTTCCACCGGATGGCTCTCCATGTGCAGATCCCAGATCTTGAGGGTCAGGTAGTCTCTAGTCATCATGTAGCGGCCGCTGTGACTGAACTTGACGTCTGAGATGGATGAGATGATTTCAGAGAAGAAGGACCGTGTGCTGGGGTCCTCGGGCTCCTCAAACACTACACAAACATATAAATGAATAGACAACAAATATCAGTTAGAGAGGTTTTCTGCTTGGTCAGATAAAGAGCACATGTTATGCTTTTTCAGATTCTACCTTTAACGCAGTGTGAAATGCAGCTGTTTGTGAAAGTAAAATATTAAATAAGACAAATAGAGTTTTTCTTTTCAAAAAAGATAGACGCTATTATGAACTGCCTGAAATACAGTGCATCCGGAAAGTATTCAAAGCACTTCACTATTTCCACATTTTGTTTATGTTACAGCTTTATAACAAAATGGATTAAATTGACTTATTTCCTCAAAATTCTACACACAATATCCCATAATGACAATGTGGAAAAATTAGTTTTTGAAATTGTTGCAAATTTATTGAGAATAAAAAAGCGGAAGAATCACATGTACATCAGTATTCACAGCCTTCGCCGTGAAGCTTTAAATTGAGCTCAGGTACATTCAGTTTCCACTGATCATTCTTGAGATGTTTCAGCAGCTTGATTGGAGTTCACCTGTGGTCAATTCAGTTGATTGGGCATGATTTGAAAAGGGAAACACCTGTCTATATAAGGTCACAGGGTTGACAGTGCATGTCAAAGCACAAACCAAGCATGAAGACAAAGGAATTGTCAAAGGAATTGTCTCTAGACCTCCCAGACATGATTGTCGAAGCACAAGGCTGGGGAAGGTTACAGAAAAAAGTCTGCTGCTCTGAAAGTCCAATATGCACAGTTACCTCCATCATCTATAAGTGGAAGATGTTTGGAACCACCAGAACTCTTCCTAGAGCTGGCCGGCCATCTAAGCTGAGTGATTGGGGGAGAAAAGCCTTAGTCAAGGAGGTGATAAATAACCCAATGGTCACCCTGTCCAAGATCGAGCGTTCTTCTGTGGAGAGTGGAGAACCTTACAGAAGAACAACCATCTCTGCAGCAATCCACCAATCAGGCCTGTATGGTAGAGTGGCCAGACAGAAGCCACTCCCTGCCTGGAATTTGCTAAAAGGCATCTGAAGGACTCTCAGACCATAAGAAACTATATTCTCTGGTCTGATGAGACTAAAATTGAACTTTTTGGAGTGAATGCCAGGCGTTACGTTTGAAGAAAACCAGGCACCGCTCATCACCAGGCTAATACCAGCATCATGCTGTGGGGATGTTTTTCAGCAGCAGGAACTGGAAGACTAGTCAGGATAGAGGGAAAGATGAATGCAGCAATGTAAAGAGACAACCTGAATCAAAACCTGCTTCACAGTGCTCTTGACCTCAAACGGGGGCGACGGTTCATCTTCCAGAAGGAAAATGACCCAAAGCACAACGCCAAAATATCAATGGAGTGGATTTACAACAACTCGGAGAATGTCCTTGAGTGGCCCAGCCAGAGTCCAGACCTAAATCCATTTGTAGAATTTAAAGGAATTCAATGAATTTAATCTAGTTTGGATAAAGGCAGTAATATAAAAAATGTGGAAAAAGTGGAGCACTATCAATACTTTCCGAATGCACTGTATATCATCAGAAAATCTAATCTTTGATTCCTGCACAAACAAATAGAATAATTCTTCACTGTCAGTCTCTGAACAATGTCAGATTTGACCTTCAACCACTGCATTTTAACCATTGGAGGTCTCCAATAGTTTAGTTTTTCTTTGCGACATGCTGAAAAGATCCCATTTTCCACTTCAGAAGGATGTTTTGAATTTAAAACAATATAAAATAAACAATACAATTGTTACTCTACATTGTTTACATGTGCTGAGGAAGAACTGAAATTTAAATACTCTGAAGAGGGTTTGGTTTTCAACCAATCACAAGATTACTGGACTAGATCTGACCAATCTTTAGAGAGCTTTAGAGAGTACAGATCCGTGAGCCAACCATTTCAGACACTAAAAATAAGAAAGCGGATTCAACAATGGGTTTAATATATACATTTTGATTAAAAAAAAAAAAAAAATATATATATATATATATATATATATATATATATATATATATATATATAATTGAAGGATTAGTTGACCCAAACTGAAAATTCAGGCCCACTTTACATTTTTACATTGAGTTTATGAATAAAAAACTTAAACTATCCTGTAATCTACCCATACCACCAAACCTGTCCCTTACCCTACCCGTATCCCACCTCAAGAACACCAGAAGTCTTCTGCAATACATTATCAACACAGTAAATACATTGCATTTATATTTTGATGCAAATATCTAGTAGTTAAGGCCACCATATATACAGTGGGACAGAAAATTCTGTTTAATCAATTACTCTCATACCATTCCAATACCCTTAGACATTCGTTCATCTTTGAAACAATCTTTGAAACAGATATTTTAGATGAAATCCTGGAGCTCTCTCATCCTCCATAGACAGAAATGGTCTGGAGATGTTTAAAGTCCAGAAAATTATCCAAAAGCATTGTCAAGAGATTCAACGCAACTTCAGTGGTTAAATTGTAATCGATGAATACAGATGAGAAGATAAAGGCAAACTAAGTCATATTTACATTTTGTTTTGGTGCACAAGAGTATTCTTGGAGCTTCGCATTATTACAGTTGAACTACTGAAGCCACATTGATCATTTAGACAAAGTTCCTTTTCAGGACTGTTTATGGAGGATGAAGGAGCTCTCGGACTTCATCTAATATTGAATATCTGAAATTGTATTCTGAAGATGGCAAAACATAAACAACTTTTAAAAAAAGCATAATAGGAGCACTTTAAGGCTTGCGTTATAAATGCAATCCAAAGTGTCATCATGTGTGTGTAGTAGGGCTGCACGATCACAACAGTCAGTCTGAATTATAATTGACCAGGAGCCACAGAACACATGTGATTTGTAGAGTCGCTGCGGAGTTTAATCATATTAGAGTGAAAGTTTATCAGTTGCATGTGTTTTAAGGCCTGTGACTTTTAAGGCCTTGAATGTTTAAAACATTTGGGCTTCAAAAATGTGTAACAAAGATGAATTTCATTTAATTATATAAACGTACTTCTAAACCATTTAAGCAAAATTTAAAAAACAAAAATTCTAGCCCAAATATCTTAATTTCAAAGTGAAAATAAGATTATTTTACTTACCCTAATGACAGATATTTAAGATTGTTTTAAGGAAAAAAAACACCTAATTTTGACGTATTTCTTCTAAAGGTAGAAACAAAACTACATAAAAAAATTTATTTTTATATTTGAACAAGAAACGAGACAAACGAGTCAATTTCTGTACCAGCATAATGTTGGACTCCTCAAAAACCGTCAAATAGAGCTATTCAAAACATCTTGTGAAACTGTTCATATCGCAATATTTATTGCAGAAAAATAAAATATCGCAACGTCAGATTTTTCCAATATTGTGCAGCCCTAGTGTGTAGGATGCTATGAAACTCACATTTTGAGTGTTGGTCACACAGAGCGGACGCCCTCATGTCACACAGGCGCACTGAGCCTTTGCTGCTGCCGTACACAAACGTGTTGCACTGCAGCGGGTGAAACTCTGACGCCGTGATCACCTCCGTCAGCTCCTCCATGTTGGCCGGCTTGATATCAACAATGTCTGAGTGCGTGGTTAAGGAGTACAATTCAGTATAGCAGTCACATTCATAAAATTGTCTAATAATATAAATAAAGTTCAAAAGTAAAAAAAAAAAAAAAAAAAAAAAAAGGTTTGTTTAGCAAGGATGCAATAAATCAATCAAAAGGGAAGGACACCTGCAAATCGATTGTTTTGTTCCGAAACGGGAATTTAAAAATAGTTTCGCTTTGCTGTCATTTGTTGTTATTTTTATTTATGATGATGAGCAATAAGACAATATAAGCGAAAAGGTGTGCTTTCATTTTGAATGGTGACACTCACAGACATTTATAAATGTCACTAAATATAAATCAGAGGTAAGACTTTCTCAGTAAGCCTCATTTGATTTGTTAAGGGTTGTACAAATCTATCTGTTGAATCAATCAATCAATCTATTGCCTGTCCTTTTTTGTAACATTTATTTAGTTATTTTAAAATAAGAAAACAACATTTAATAACTTTGTTTTCATTATTAATTTTGAGCTTAAAAATGTTGGCTAGAATAATGCATTATAGGCTACATTAGAGAGAATTAGACTGCAGTCAGATCATGAAGCAGATCAATGCTGATCTTTCTTTAGAGGTGTCAGAAATTAACAAATCAATAGGCCGAATACAAAATATTACAAGATTAAAATATGGAATAAATATCAGATGGTAATTTCGGTCAATTTTGCTAATGGATAAACAGCACTTGGTAATATTTCAGCATGTTTTCACTTTCATATTCGACATGAAGAGCACATTAATGGTAGGAATGATATTCCTACCTACTCATAATTCTCTCTTCATATAGCCGTATATATATATTAGGGCTGTCAAAATGAGCAGGTTAAAGCATGTGAAGGGATCCCATCCCTCCCTCGGTCACCAGGTCCGCTGTACTGCGCACATTGTGTGTGTGTGCGTCTGTAGTCCACTTAGAATCCAACATGGAAATCATTCGTTTGTTATTGGCATTGATTGTTTTGAAATTCAAATGGCATTTATTGCCTGTCCTTTTATTTCTGTAATAAATATGGCGTTTCGCGATTAATCATGATTAATTACAAAAAAAAGTGTGAATAATTATGTTTTTTTAATTATTTGACAGCCCTAATACATAACCATAATATACTGTGATATAGCCTGGTTCTTTAGTTCGTTGGATTGTTTTGCTTTCTCACTACAATCAATTCGCTTCAGATATTTTGTCGCGGAGCAGCGCACGCATGCTGGATTCACATATGCCAAACAAACTGAGCTAACAGGGGAAACTTGCATTCTGTGAATGAACGTCGCCTCGTGGTTCCATCCCAAAGGGGGAAGAATTCACTTTCGCGAACGCTCACGCTCAATCTGGCCAGTTGGTGGAATGAACTCCCTAACTGCATCAGAACAGCAGAGTCACTCGCTACTTTCAAGAAACGACTAAAAACTCAACTATTTACTCTCCACTACACTTCCTAATCTGTAATTGCCTCTCTGAATATCAAACTAACTGTACCAAAAAAAAAAAAAAAACTAATACTACTAATACTTCCCTTCTTAGACTTTACAGACCTGAAACTTGCCTGTAACACCTATTCATTGTTGCTCTTAGTTGTGTAAATTGCTTCCTTGTCCTCATTTGTAAGTCGCTTTGGATAAAAGCGTCTGCTAAATGACTAAATGTAAATGTAAATACACCATGGGTCCGAAACAAAAGTCAAGGTGTGAAAGCACCTAAAAAATTTAAGATTTGGTGTATTAAGTTTATACAAGATTTATTAAGGTTTCCTGAGGATGAACTCATTTTAATAGTTGTAACAGTCACAAATATTTCTTGAGCAACAAAATCAATATTTTTACCATGTAGATAAAATAATATACATGTTTATAGCTAATTATTAAAACAGTAATGTAATACTGACGCATAAATGAAAGGTTTACCATAATTATCATTATGAAAATATAATATTTAAAGAATTCAAAACATGAATACATACGCCAGTTGTATGTAAACAACAGTAAAATATCTCCCACTGAATATTATAAAATGAGCCACAAGGGTCTGAAAAGTTTGTTTCTTGATATTTTCAATTCAATTCAGCTTTATTTGTATAGCGCTTTTACAATGTAGATTGTGTCAAAGCAGCTTCACATAAATGGTCATAGTAACTGGAACAGTGTGGTTCAGTAACTGGAACAGTGTAGTTCAGTTTTTAGTGTTTAAGTTCAGTTCAGTTTAGCTCAGTTCAGTGTGATTTAATCATTGAATTGAATTGAATTGATATTTAAAATAAATATTATCTATAATAATGAATTTTACTATACAATATTTGCTTTTTATTTCTTCATTTTCGTTTGCTTTAGTGAAATTTTAAATAGTTTTTTGTTCATAAAGGGAACTACAATATGTCTAAAACATGCATATGTTATTAAAATATGTGTTCATATTCTACGTTGAATCATACCAAGCTACAAAAAGCTGTTTGACTGGCTTAACTTCTGCAAAAAACTATTAGCACAACGCTGGCTTCCTCCACATATTTTGGACATGTACAGGTGGTTGGTAAAACTTTGGGCTCGAGGGAACTTGGTACAAATGTGTACATTAAAGATCTGGATTACAGCCGCTGACAGTCTCCATGTTTATTGCACAAACCAATGATCAGGATGCTTGTCTTATTTTTTTATAATTGCAGTCCATTGATTTTTCATTCTTGATACTGAACTTTTGTTTTTCTGTTAACTTCTATTCATCGTATACACCAGTTTAAAGAGACCGTAGAGGAGGGGGTGGGAGTTGTTAAATTGATATGTAATTATATTGTTAATGGAGCCTGTATGCTTTGTTAATAAAAAAATACAAATATTTAATCATATTTTAACATGCATAACATTGTGTTAAATGTCCAAGTAGTTTATTTGTGAATGTAATAGTGTAATTATCTGCATTTTTCTTGCAGCTAATGTGCAATTTTTTTTTCTTGAGGAAAAAAATCTGACAATGATTTCTGAAGGATCACGCGACACTAAAACTAAAGTAATGATTGAGAGAGTTATTAAATTTCACAACATTCTTGATTTTAGTGTATTCACGATCAGATAAATGCAACACGGGCAAGCATACGAGACTTCTAAGAACATTATTCATCTCTCAAAAGCCAATGCACGGTGTAAATGAACAACAATGCTTAAGCAGGATACTAAAGCTTCTGTCGGTGTAGTCCAGGTGCCACAGGTTGACACGAAGGTCATCGGCAGACAGATACGTCTCGTTGTCGCTGTTAACAGAGATGGAGTTGATATGGTAGGTGTGAGCGTTGGCATAAACCCGCCGTGGGCTCGCCTCCACCATCAGATCCATCGGCTGGAACACTGGCACCTGTGCAGAGCAGACCACGGTTACTCGTACAGTGTAATCAATGCATTAGCGTAATCCTGAGGGAGTAACCAGTACACACACACATTTACGCATCTTTCACTATATTCAGCACTTTCACTAGACTTAATGTTTATACAGTACAGACTGTATACAGTTGTCAACTTTTTACGTGGATTGAAAAAGCTTAAGCCACAGGTGTCAAACTCAGTTCCAAAAGGGCTGCAGCTCTGCACAGTTTAGTTCCAACCCTAATTAAACACACCTGATCAAACTAATTGAGTCCTTCAGGGTTGTTTGAAACCTGCAGGTAAGTGTGTTGGAGCAGGGTTGGAACTAAACTGTGCAGGGCTGCGGCCCTTAAGGGATTGAGTTTGACACCCCTGGCTTAAGCTCTAAAACATGAATGGGTGTTGTTCAACAGTATTAGAAGAACTATGATGAAATGTTATGAAGCACTTCAGTTTTGGTTACTTTAATCAATTTGTCTACCTCTAAACAACCCTCAAAGGAACAATCTGCATTTATACATTTTCAAAAGACTTAATTTTTTGTGCGATTTAAGAGCAGTTGTCCTCATGAGTACCAAAAATATCAAAATTCAAGTCAAAATAACTAGTATTGTTATACTTGTGGGGACATTTGGACCACACAATGTGAGGAATATAAGACACACACACACCCGTAGTGTTGTGAGAGATGATGGATGTCTGTAGCGGCCGTCCTCTTCTTTGAGGTTATAGCCCTCCGGCCTCTTGTCCCGTTCACTGATTTTCCAGAGCTTGATGGTTTTATCTGCAAGAGGGGATAATCCAAAGATAACAGGCATATGAATGTGTTAATGTGCATTTTTGAAACTTAAGAATTTTAAAATTTAAGCAAATATTAAAATGTATAAAATATAATTAACCAGAGATGCATGATTCTGAATAAATTGAGAACTATTTAATAATTTTTTCCTCCCATGATTCTGATTAAATCCTAAAATAAATATGTAATAAACAAGAATTTCGGACGATTTCATTTGCTGCAGTCGATTTAAAAACTGCATAATGCATATCATAAATACATAAATAAATAAAAATAAAATTAATTATCTAAATAAATACATAAATTATATTTTTATTATTGATTTTAAAAGCGATAAAACATGCACATTTTAATAGTATAATAATGAAAATCTAATTTAAAATCAATAATCCAATAACTCATTTATAACACTTCATGTTTCATTACTTCAAGAATCCGCATTAAGAATTTAATAATAATTTAATTGCTTTAACATTCATTAAAAACATCACATTACTTTCAAACTGTAAATTTAATCTTCGCTCTATAAATCAGTGTTTATATCTGAACTATAAACAGTTATTACACTACTTTGACTATTTGATCATAAGCAACTCGGGCAAAATAATCTTGCTTGAAAAAAAAACTAAAGCGCTTTTATAATTGTAAATGACTTGTGCACAGCTGAGATCAATGCTATAATATACTAATCATAATCAGTTATAATTAAGACTTTGTGTGTTTGAATCAATGACAAAAAGGTTATGATTAATGCATAGCTGGATGATAAAAAAAACATTTAATTAAAAATAAATAAATAAAAGAATGAATGATTAATTTAAATAATGTGCGTCAGCTCACCGTTTGTGGACAAAAGGAAGTGTGCAGCATTTTTCTGAGGAAGCCAGCGGATCTTATTGATCTTTTCCTCGATTTCCAGACTCTTCAGATAGTCGAACTCCGGCTCGTGACTCTGGAAAGTGCTGTAGACATTGTATTCGGCACGACACTGCGGCAGGCTCTTATTCTGGAACAAGACACAGATGTCACGTTTACTTTTTTACTTTTTGCACATCATCAATGATGTCAGCAATTTATCAACATTTACAACAAAGTGATTTGACCTCGAGCAAAGCATTTTTCACAGTATTTCTTATAATATTTATTACTCTAGAGAAAGGCTTACTTGTTTTGTTTAGGCTAGAATAAAACTTATATTATTGGCAATATAACATTATATGTTATACAGTGCAAGTAATGTATATTTATAAAGCGCATTTATGGTGTATGGCCATACACCCTAAGCGCTTCACAATCTTAAGAGAGAGTCTCTCCACAATACCACCAGTGTGCAGCACGAACTTGGATGATGCGACGGCAGCCAGTGGACAACAGTGCCAGTGCTCACCACACACCAGCTATTTGTGGAGTGGACAGACAGCGATAGAGGTGAGGGCAATGTGGACCAATTTGGCATTGTACGATGTCTAATGTGAAACCTCGCGATGGGCGATGGCATCGTCAACATGTAAAAAAGCCTGGAGGGTGGGCTGTTTGATAAAGTGCGTGCGACGTGTCTGAAGAGCAAGGAGGGATTCAGGAATTAGAAGTGTGCGTGGCTTATTTGAGGACCAGGAGGGAGACGTGAGATTTTCGGGAGATTATCACTCGTTTGCGGGCATTATGAGTCCCACAAATGCATACTTCCTGGGAGACTTGGGATGTCTGAATATCACGTTTAACAACTACAGTGAGACGCGAGCCAGCGGTACATCCTTGCTTAACTGTCCGACGTGCACTGCTCTCTGGAGCTCAGAGGAGTGCATGACAGTGTGTGTGTGGTCACGTGATGTGAGTTTTCATCGGATGGAGGGCTGTTCAGAAACGCTAGGTAAAACACGTTGTGGATGTGGATCATTTTCAATCCAAAATGATATTTTAACACCAAGACATATTAGTGTAAACGGGGCCTGAGTGTGTATTTTTCGCAAGCAAGTTTGCGACGGGGGCAGAGGATCGGCGATGCCAGCTCAGCATCGTGTTGTCTATTGGCCAACAGCGATGGACGATGGCATTGTCTATCGGCCCAACTCTAATAGAGGGTTTACACTCCTATTCTTTACAAGTGCCATGTGATTTCTAATGACCACAGAGAGTCAGGACCTCAGTGTAATATCTAATCTGAAATACAGTGATTTACCCAATTACTCTAACTTGACTAAATACCCTTGTTCCGCCTTTAAAATACACTTTAAGCTGTATACTAGTGTCTTGAAAAATATCTAGTAAAATATTATTTATTGTCATCATGGCAAAGACAAAAGAAATCAGATAGACATCTTGACAACTCTGCGTACACTTATGTTAATTTTTATGTTAATGCCTAATAACAGATTAAAATCATAGTTGTGATCACTTTCTTAAACAGATTTAAGAACTGATAAAATTCAGTTGTATTTTTTTTAAACGAGCTTCACATATTAACCATAATAAATCTGGCTTTCCTCGCTGTAGCTTTTATTCCACTTTTTAAAACACTAAAACAACAGAGGCAGTCATTTTGACTGTTTTTAATTTTTTGCGCCGTGGCACATGATCTAAAAGGGTGGAGTTTATTTTCTTAATGAGTTATAGGTGTGTTTTGAGAATAAACCAATCAGAGTCTCATCTCCCATTTCCTTTAAGAGCCAGTTGCGTCGTGCCATAATCACATTTGCTATTTACAGGACGTAAAGTAAGTGTAAGTGGAAAAACTGAGCATTTTACTAGCAAGAAAACTGTTAAACAGAGCATCTACTGCGCGAGAATAAGAGATAATCGATCTACTTTCACTTTCGCTCTCAAGGATAGGGAAACCTTTACGCACAGACATCGATTAGCCTATAAATAACTAATTGCGTTTGTTAAGCGCAAATATTTGTTTGTAAACTTTTTCTAAATTCAGTTCTAATTTCCAGCAAACGAATAAATGAACAATAATAACGAACCTGAGTTATATCCTAAAACACATGCTGTGCCCCATATGGTCTAAAACCTGCAAGTGGGCAAATCTAAGCTTGTTTTAATAAAACAAATATAAATATGCATATAATAAATAATACTGCTAATAATAATATCATTATACAAAAGCAAATTGTTATGAATGAACTGAAAAAGCCTCCCGAGATGAAGGGATAAAAGCAGTGATTTTTCACATTTATGTAGGCTAGAAAATATGTTTTGTAATATTTTGATCCTTTATATTTATATCCTATATATTCTTATTATATCCTATATATACACATCCTTAATATTTTAATAATTTTTCATATATAAAGATATTTGCGTACTATGAGCAACTCTGTGCTGGACTTTAGACCAGGTTTGTTTAGGTCTATTGAAAAATCTATTATAGATTCTCAAAATAGCAACGCACCAGCAGTGCGCCTCAGAACGCCTCTCTTTTTAGACCAGAACGCCTATGGACGCACATATGAGCGTAAATGCATTTGCTATTTAAACAGCGTGGCGAAACGCCTCAAAACGACTCTTGCGCCAAGCTGAAAATAAAAAAAAACTATTGCATCACGTCTTGCGCCACATTGACATTGCGCCCTGTGTATGTTAGGGCCCTTAATTTAATCAAGTTTGTTGAAATAAATCACACATCTATAATTCCCTCACTTGTACTAAATATGTGTATATTACCTTCTAACATTGTAATTTTATTAAAATTACAAAAACACAAGAGTTTTTTATTTCTCCCTCGAACTAGCATTGCGATCAAAATGACCAGATGCATTTCAGTGTCTGCTGCTTTTCCCTGTGACTTTAAAGATTGCCTGCCTCTGTTGCCTAGCAACTTCATGCTACCAAAAATATAAGTTTCTTTGGGCAAAAACACAAATTGACTTCAGATATGTCTCTCAAAAGAGCATATTTAGTTGTGTAAAAAAGCCTTCCCTCCTGCTTGTCGAAGTGAAAATATAGGTGAGTCGCGGACATCCGTGTGTGGTCTGCTGTAGCTTAATTATACATTTATAGGCTGTATTACCAAAAAGATCATATTTTTAGAGTGATGACTTAATTTAATATTATAACAGACATTTAAAGCTTAATCTTAATATCTCAATGGGGTGTATACTGAAGCATGCTAATAGGACTTTTAATTTTGCCATTAACCTGGGTTAAGCGCTTCCGGCGAATTGAATGTCAATGCAAAATCCGGTGCGTTTAAGGTCTGTTTTCTTTAAAAAAATCAGCGATCTCCACTTGCTGAGTGATATCCGATTTAAAGTGGGTCTCAGATTGTACAAGAAGCACTGCATTAAATTACATTTCCCCCGCCATGTCTTTATTATATGAGCATTTATTTTACCACAGTATATTCCATGGAGCTTCTGCGTTAGCCTGCCGATTCTGATGGGCGCGTGCGAGTAAACGGCTTTTTGTCTCGTTTTACGCTTGAGCAACTAAATAAATGCTAAAGTTTATTTAACTGAATGTATTTTAATGACATTACAACATCGATGCTGTATAAGGAACCGTATAAAATGATAAAAAGTTCACAATAACAGGTCACCGGAAGTGTATCAGCATGGGAACAGCACTAGCTCGGCATATACCCTATTGAAGTTTTAAATGTAATTATGACATGACAATTAGGGTTGTCACGATACAGTTTTCCAGTTACCTGAGCTTTGAATTCAATTTGCAATATGATGAACTGACATCATAATATTATTTGGAACAACAAAAAAAGCAATGAAAGAGTTGGCAAACCTTTCCAGGGGACTACGTGACCATCATTTGGAAGCCTAACAAAATACAAAAGAGGCCACAGGCCAACTGTACGGATAATAAAAACAAACTGTACGGTATTTTATATATCAGTATCTTTGGCTACTGAATATCTATGAACGAATTTGTCTATTTATGTCTTCGCTAACAGGAAGATTTGAAATATTTGAGAGAATATTTATTGTTTACTCTCTGCTGGAAGTGGTGTTAATGAAGGCAGCAGGGGGCGCTCAACTTGCTGTCTGTGTGGGTCCTACCGCCCCAGTATATTGATGGGGACTCTATAGTGCTCAGTGAGTGCCGTCTTTCGAATGAGATGTTAAACCGAGGTCCTGACTCTCTTAACTGCAATTCGGTACTAGTCGATACTGAAATTTCAAACACATCCATTTCCAACCAACATTTGAGCGCGTTCTTAAACAGCGTTGATTGGTCATTGTGTTCAAGTGCTCAACAGAAATGACTAATTGAATGACATTGGCCGTGAGGGTCATCAAATTTACTAAACTCACTGCTGTTTACTAAGTGTAACCACAGTTACAGGGAAACTGGAGCGTTTTAATTTCCAGGATTCATCAGTGGGTCGCTCGAATGTCAGCCTACAGAAACACCAGCTAAAAGACGTGACTTTAAAATGCTTCAGTGTCCCTTTATCTGTAGTTACACTCAAACAGTGGTGAGTTCGGTGAACTGATGACCTTCAGGGCCAATCAAGAACATTTCTGTTGAGCATGTGAACACAATGGCAAATCAGCGCTGTTTAAGAACTACTCAACAGCGCTCAAATGGTAGTGGGAAATGGACGTTTTTAAAACTTCAACATTTATTGGTACCGAATACCAGAATCGTGACAACCCTAGTAGCCATACTGTCATTACATAATGAGTGGCATAAATTTATCCTAAAATGTCAATATTATAACATACCCCTATTACTTTTGGTGCAACACATCACACAACAAATAGTGTGGACAGCCCTACACTAAACACAAAGAGGTGCCAATACTGCATATGTAGAATATGCTTTATTTGTCTGCTTTTGCATTAAAAAAAAAAACATTATCAAGTATGAACAGCCGATTTTTTCTCCACGCCTTAATTGTTGTGCTTAATGAACTGTAATCCATCTCACCTCTTGCTCTTGCTGGAAGATCACTATTCTTCCACCTCGGTCTCCTGTGGCCAAAAGCTCCCCAGAATGATTGAACTCCACCGCAGAGATGATGTCAGCTGCGACACACACATACATATACACACACAATCATGAATTATTGAAAAGCACAACTATGAGACCATATTGTTTGGCTGAATGTTTCTGAGGAGATAAGCGACTGCTTGTATTTGTGCGCGTGTGGGCGGGAACATGCGGAGCCTGGCATTAAAAGCATCTCGGGCATCTGCACACACAGTGCCATCCAACAAACCCCCATCCCGCCGTTCACTAAGAATAACAATCTATCTCTCTTTCTTTCTCTGTCGTATAATTGTGACGGGCAGCAGTGCTGTGCTGGGCTGTGCCATGATCTGACTCAATGCAGAGAACAAATCCTTTGCTTACAACACATGCACAATTTAATCTCAAGTAAACACAAATGAAACATATTTTTGATGCAAACAGATGGAATTCGGAGTCAAAGCACAAATGAAACACTAACTAGAGCCTAATTACATTATTGGTAACACTTTAGAATGGTCCATTAGTTAATGCATTTACTAACATTACCTAAGCATAAATAATCTTATAAAGCATTTATTAAAAAAAGTTCAACATTAACTAATGTATTATTAAAATGCCAAGCTGTACTTGTTAACTAGTGGTGTACCGCAGTGGTCCCCAACCACCAGGCCGCGGACCGGTCCCGGTCCGTGGAACAATTGGTACCGGGCCACATAAGAAATCTTTAATTATTTCTGTAGAAAATATTCCCTACGCGACTTGGTTCCTTCCACTCACCCCCGCCATCTCACGTGAAATGGACTATGCCAAAATCCACCACGGAGCGGGAAGAAAGATCGATGGAATATAGCTCAGCGGTGGTTGTTGATAGTTTAAAGTTATAAAACAGGTATTATAGAGTCCAAATCAGCAGAACATTTAAGGATTGAGCATTTATGTGTGCGTGCATCGCTAAGTAGATACCCGAAATCATTGCAATAAGTATCTTTATGGAGTTTCACATAATCATACTCATTAGGGCTGTAACATGCCAATGCATACATTTAATTCGGCTATACGGTTGTATTATTGTTAATATGTTCGTCAGTTAAAATGTTTGGCACAGATGTTATGTATTTGATGCATATAAACCTTGATTAAAACATAATCAGACCGCCATAGTGCAACAAGCGCATGCGAGTTGAGTTTAAATAATGTTGAGTTGTTCATGATTAACCTGGATGCACGAGCGCAGCAGCTGTGTACACGTGAAGACAACACAGCTAAATAAAAATAAATTTAGTACTGTGAAAAATCGTCTGTCACTACTAATGTTGCTGATAACGCTGAATGTAGAAATCAACCATTGTAATTTGTACACCTCATATATATTTGTCTCATTTTCAATAAGTGATTCAGTTATTTACTTATAAACCTTCATGTTTCATTGCTGGATAGATTATTTTCAAAGAATTATTCAGTGGCATATTTTTAATGGCTGGTTGTCACTACCTATTGCTTAAACAATGAAATTGCTACCTACAACTTTCATTTTTGAGCATCAAGTTAATCGCATATGATGGTGATTTTCTAAACTATGAACTGTTATCCCAGTTCTTCTGTTATTTGACTGTGAGCATTTAATAGCTGATAATATATTTAGTAAACGAGAGATTACATATGAACAATTCAATACTTGTAGCCAAAAATAATTTTATAACAATTGTAGCCAAAATATAAAACATACCAACTTTCTCCTTATTAGCAGTCAGTAGCCCCTTTCACACATACAGACCTTTCCGGAAAATTGCCGGCAATTTTCCGGAAAGGTTTTATGTGTGAACAGGTCCTTTTTGAAAATACCGGAAAATTCGTTCTGGCTATTTTCCGGAAAGAAGTTGTAACATTACCGGTAATTTGCCGGAATGCTGCGCTGTGTGAATGCAGAAGGAAGATTGCCGTAATAAGCGCGTGCACGTGTAGAACGTGCTGAGGTGAGACGTTTGCTTTAGCCAATCACAACAGTCAGACGCATTTACGTCCGCACGGTTTATGAGAATAAAAGCCTTTGAATATTTTTCCAGACACATTTAGATGCTAGAAGTTAGTCAGATCACGTTTATATGTTCTTCTTAATGCCAACTGTGTAAATAATCATCGATGAGATGCTTATGATAAGCCGTTGTTCGTTTACCTTCAAGCTTTGCGTGTGCCTGTGAAACAGCCTGTGAGCGCCTGCACACGCACATATTATGAACATCTCGACATGCGAAAGTGATCCTGCGAAAGTTGTTCACAAAATTGATCATCCACAGAGTTTGTAATTTAGTCAAATGTTTACAAACACAAGCGCAGCCGTTTAGAGCTCATTTGTGGTGAAGGATGTCAGAATTTACCGGTATTTTGGAATGGATGTGTGAATGCTCTTTTCCGGAAAATTTCCGTAACGTCCTCGCCTGTGTGAACAGCGCTTTTTTCAATATACCGGTAAAGTCGTTCCGGAAATTTTCCAGAAATTTACCGGTATCACTGTGTGAAAGGGGCTAATGACTATCAAAGTACAACATTGTTCACAGTAGGTATGAAACAAAAGAGTTAGCCCACGGTTCAATACATACCTAATACATAATTTTTAACAGTTTTCGGTTTGGTTCGGTTCTCATGGCTTGACACATGCTTTTTTTATTTTATTCTATAGGCAATAGGAACAGTAAGAGGTTAAGGAAAAAAAAAAATATATATTTTTTATTGCAATACTTATTTTGTTTTACTGAAAAGCCAAGAAAAGTACAGTAGTTCCTAGTGTATTGTATAAAAGAATTAACACTGAAATCTTACCGCTTCTTGTAACCCATGTACAAACTGGGGAACACATAAAATCCTGCACTTTGAAAATAAACATACATGTGAAAGTAATAAAGATAAATTGGTCATTTTAAATAAACATATTTGTACTTAAGTAAACATAAATAAACCATCTTAATTATCTCGGTGCTGAAAAAATCCGAGACTGTAGTCTGTAATGCGGATCAAGTGCTTTTATAAGATGACAAAAGCCCACATCTCCAATCACCGAAAACGGCTGCAAATCTTTAGCAATAAACACCCGCACTGCCTTTATTATTTTATTTGTCTCTCGGAACCAGTTGGGTATGTTTGCTTGAAAGATTCAGCGAGGGATTGTTGCTATTTGGAGGACTTTATTACCTTCTCTGCTATCCTGCCTTCAGACAGTGATATTGCTGGGTGATGGAGCTGCAGATGTGCAGTCATGGTTATACGTGTAAAACAATGCTTGCAAACAGTTATTTTTTATTCACAGTTTTTTTCTTTTGTTGGTATTATGCTAACCGGCAAAATCTAAATGTCTTCACACTGCAGATTTGAAAGACGTCGGTACTGTCTCGTACTGTTGCCTCACTTCGCCGGCGCTTCCTTGAACTGTTGCCTCAACCTCACTTTACCGCCACTCGCCATGTTAAAGTGTGGAATGATGGTCAAGCGCCCCCTAACTTTAGAGCATATGATTGGATATTTACTCGCGGGAAAGAGTTTCCTTTTCTCAGCTTATGGACTTACAGGCACACACAGTCAGATCGGGGAGATATAAAACTTACACATATTATTTAAACACAAAACCGAGAAAACAGCAATTCACAAGCGCGTATTGAACCGTGGAGGTCGAACCGTACGGTTCAATATTATATTGGGAACCGTGGCATCCCTAGTTCACAGTCAATTAAATAATGCTAATGTTTTTTTGTATTCATACTTGCAAGATATTTCTGACCGAATATTCAAAGCAGCATGGTCAACAATATAGGCACTGTAGCAACTTTACAAAATAAATCATTACTCATATTTTACCGAGGTAAAGTTGGTTTAATATTTGCGCATTTGTTCATTTTTTAAAAATGACAATGTGTGTCTCTATATTGTTTACTATGCTACTTTGACTATTCGGTCAGAAATCGCATGCAAGTATCACTTCAAAACAACATTAGCACTATTTAATCGACTGTGAACAAAGTCAAAAGTCATTAAAAATAAAATAATCATGAAAGTCGAACTTTAAAAGTCATTGACTGCTAAAATGATTCCCCTATTTAAAATTTGCAAACTATACTTTTCTGAAATTATATTATTAAGGAAAAAGTCTCAACGTGTGAATGTGTGAATATGTAAAGTATTTTGATTTAAAGTCATGTCAGCTACCAAGGCTACTTTCATGGCAATAACATTTCAATAATAAATTTACAATTAAAAACAACCAATACATTAATACATAAATTAAATAAGATTTTTCCTATAGTGTCACTTTGTGAAAAATGTCCATAGAGTACATTTCATAAAAAAAGCCTTCTGTAATCATTAAAAGCAGGACAGTCCAGTAAAATGTGTTTTACAGTAAGGGGAGTTGTGCAGCAGAAACACTGAGTGTGGTCTTCACCTTTGAGTAAAAAGGCATGGGTTCAGTTTTAGAGTTTTCAGCTCCAGTTTTAGTTGTGGATGATTTTACAGAAAAATCTATTGTGGTAAAGTTGATTTTAGATTCGAACACTTGGATTTCTCCTCATCAGCAGCCAATGACTATTAAAGTATAACATTGTTCTCAGTCAAATAAACAGTGCAGAAATAGCATGCAAGTATGGCTTCAAAACAACATTAGCGCTATTATGCTGACTGTGAAAAATGTACGTTGATAGTCATTGACTGCTAATACGATTTCCCTATCTAGTATTAGCAAAGAACACTTTTTCTGTGAAAAATGTGGTACGTTGATAGTCATTGACTACTAACACGATCTCCCTATCTAGAATTAGCAAAGAACACTTTTTCTGAAATTATATTAAAAAAGTGAAGGTTCATATATGCAAATATAAAACTAAATTTACCTCAGCAGGAATCATTACTCGTGCTTTGAGCTCCAGTTTTAGTTGAGAATGATTTTACAGAAATAACTATTAAGGTAAAGTTGTTTTTTTATTCGCACATTTGGACTTTCTTCTTATTAGCAGCCAATGACTATCAAAGTACAACATTGTTCAGTCAAATAAATGGTGCTCATGTTGTTTTGAATTCATACTTGCATGGTATTCCTGACTGAATATTCAAAGCAGCTTAGTAAACAATATAGGCACTGTCACAAGTTGTCACTGAACAAATTTATGAATATTAAACCAACGTTACCTTAAAATGGTAAAATAATACAAGCAAAAATTACTTATGTTTTATATTCGCACTTTCCTTCAGTGACGACTTGTATATTATATATAGCTATTGTTCACCATGCTACTTGAAATATTCTGTCTAAAGTCTCATATAAGAATGGCTTCAAGAGACATTAGCAGTATTAAATTGACTGTGAACAATGTCATACTTTGAAGAAATTTGCAAATAATGCTTTTCTTAAATTATATTAAGGACAAAATCTGATTGTGTGAATATAAAACCAACTTTGCCTCAATGTGAAAACGAATGCTAAGATAATACAAGGAATCATTACTCGTGTTTTAAGCTCAAGTTTTAGTTGACGATGATTTCACAAAAATAACTACTGAGGTAAAGTTGGTTTTACATTCGCACATTTGGACTTTCTCCTTATTAGCAGCCAAACACTATCAAAGTATAACATGGTTCAGTTAAATAAATAGGGCTAATGTTGTTTTGTATTCCTACTTGCATGGTATTTCTGACCGAATATTCAAAGCAGCTTAGTAAACAATATAGTGACTGTGTCACAAGTTGTCCCTGAACAAATGTGTGAATATAAAACCAACATTAGCTTAAATGCTAAAATACAAACTATAGTTACTGTCTTAGTGAGGTGAAGTTGGTTTTAAATTCGCATTCCGCTTCAGTGACGACTTGTATATTATATATAGCTTGTTTACCATGTTACTTTGAATATTTGGTCTAAAATCTCATGTATGAATGACTTCAAAACAACATTAGCACTATTAAACTGACTGTAAACAATGTCATATTTTGATAGTCATTGGCTGCTAATATGACTTCACTATTTAGAATTGGCAAAGAATAGTTTTCTCAAATTATAGTAAGGAGAAAGTCCAAAATGTGTGAATATAAAACCAACATTAGCTTAAATGCTAAAATACAAACTATAGTTACTGTATTAGTGAGGTGATGTTGGTTTTAAATTCGCACTCCGCTTCAGTGACGACTTGTATATTATATATAGCTTGTTTACTATGTTACTTAGAATATTTGGTCTAAAATCTCATGTATGAATGACTTCAAAACAACATTAGCACTATTAAATTGACTGTAAACAATGTCATATTTTGATAGTCATTGGCTGCTAATATGGCTCCACTATTTAGAATTGGCAAAGAATAGTTTTCTCAAATGATAATAAGGAGAAAGTCCAAAATGTGCGAATATAAAACCAACATTAGCTTAAAAGCTAAAATACAAACTATAGTTACTGTATTAGTGAGGTGAAGTTGGTTTTAAATTCGCACTCCGCTTCAGTGACGACTTGTATATTATATATAGCTTGTTTACCATGTTACTTTGAATATTTGGTCTAAAATCTCATGTATGAATGACTTCAAAACAACATTAGCACTATTAAACTGACTGTAAACAATGTCATATTTTGATAGTCATTGGCTGCTAATATGACTTCACTATTTAGAATTGGCAAAGAATAGTTTTCTCAAATGATAATAAGGAGAAAGTCCAAAATGTGTGAATATAAAACCAACATTAGCTTAAATGCTAAAATACAAACTATAGTTCCTGTCTTAGTGAGGTGAAGTTGGTTTTAAATTCGCACTCCGCTTCAGTGACGACTTGTATATTATATATAGCTTGTTTACTATGTTACTTTGAATATTTGGTCTAAAATCTCATGTATGAATGACTTCAAAACAACATTAGCACTATTAAATTGACTGTAAACAATGTCATATTTTGATAGTCATTGGCTGCTAATATGGCTCCACTATTTAGAATTGGCAAAGAATAGTTTTCTCAAATGATAATAAGGAGAAAGTCCAAAATGTGCGAATATAAAAGCCAACTTTAACTCAGTTCATGGTTTGAGCAGCAGTTTTAGCTGACGGTGATTTCACAGCAATAACTGTGGTATTCAGGGAGTGTGCATTTATTGTGGTATTTCCTGATTAAGCAGGGTCTTACCTTCAGCTACATCATCATCCACGGCTCCTTTGACCTGGGACAGACACCAGCGGCTCTGACCGTCCCCATGTCCTGCATCAGAAGACAAATTCACACTGTATGTCCAACACGAAGACCACATTAAAACCCCCCTTTCAGTGTTAACCACCACTGATGTGAAGCTCTACAGACTCATACAGCTAACACACAACAAAATGCGCTCGAAAAACTAAAAAGATCCATGTATTTGAGGGAGATCTGAGGATCAGGAGTGTGTCCAGCAAGCTGAGCACAACATCTGACGACCTACACATGCATCATAACACAGAGGTGGACCTTATTCCTGTTTCAACATGATTTGCAATTCAGAGCGAACTCGGCGTGCTAAAATTGAACATTTCGGCTGCCGTTACAACAGCCGTGCTTCAAAAGCAAGGTTAATATACCGCTTAACATCGTGAAAACGCGTTAAATGTAGCATATTTAAAGTTGTATGTACCGTCCATGCTGGGCTGGATCTCAATCAGTCCTGGGCCTGTTTATTTTTCGAAGCTGATTTTCGAGCGTCTGTTTCCTATGACTCGGTTACTTCATAAAGGTATTTGGATAAGGGAATGACGATTTTCTAATCACTGTGCTGGAAAACTGTTTGATTTCATAATTCCCTCCGTACAGAAGCGTGTTTAGCTCTTCTATCATTCCGCGCACACGCGCTAGTTGTGCGTGATCCGGTGACGTCAGAGCTCACGCACGAGCTCGACAGCGGCTGTTAGCGGTCAGTGACGGTTATTGCTAAAAGGGATACAGATGTATTTGACAGATGCGGCTAAAAAAGTTACCGAGAATTGACCGATAAATGTATATGTTTAATTGAATTACATACAAATTTTATTTTATTAAAGTCCACTCAACCCTAAACCAGTCATTATAATGGAAACCATCCTGGAAGTGGCCAAAACCCCTCTAAAACCAGCCTGGTCGACCAGCTAAAACCAGCCAACCAGCTTAGGCTGGTTTAAACTGGATTTTTCAGCAGGGTATACTGTAATGTAAAAACAGTGATATACCGAGTATTTTTCATAATATTTATTAAACTACCCATTAAATTGAATTGTATTAACGTCTAACCCAACCCCAACCCTAATCATCACAGTAATGCAGGGGCGGACTGGGACTAAGAATCAGCCCTGGCACTGTAGCCACACCAGCCCACATTACTACACCGACACAGCCCCATCCACGGACACGCACATTCCCAGCTTATATTGGTGTACAGATGGTAAAATTATATAAGCAGTAACATATTTAAGAGATATTTAAACATTTAATGTGTGTGACTAAAACAAAAACAACCCATTTATATATGCAATCATGTCATTCATTTTTTTTTCGGCTTAGTCCCTTTATTAATCTTAGAACCACCAACTTATCCAGCTTATGTTTTACACAGCGGATGCCCTCAAAGCTGCAACCCATTACTGGGTTACCCAATTCCCAATCGGCCTACCCATTTCACCTATTGCATGTGTTTGGACTTGTGAAGGAAACCCACGCGAACATGCAAACTCCACACAGAAACACCAACTGACCCAGCTGAGGTAACCAGCAAACTTATTGCTGTGAGGCGACAGCGCTGCACTGCGCCACTGCACTGCCCCCTTTCGAGACTAGTTCAGTTCAGTTAATTTGATGTATTTGGGATTGTCTGACTTGACTGCCTTTCTCTTTTTATGGTCCATCTCCATCAATTTGTCGCACTTACTGTGTGTTTGACATCCTTGCATTTTGATTTTGATTATGTTTGCATAACCTCTGATTGGGTCGGCCCATCTCGAAACCAGCCGGTCGTTGCCGATTTGGCCAATGCTTAACATTGATTAATATTCTTACTATTATCATAATCATCATCATAATATTCACATCTCGCAAGAGATAAAAGCTGCTTACATGTAAAAAACAATACATATAAAAAAAAATAAAAAAAAATAGCTGACCGGCCCACATTTAAAAGATGGTCCGGCCCTTCTGGCATTTGCCAGAATTGCCAGATGGCCAGTCCGCCCCTGCAGTAATGTAAAAAATATGAATTATTGTTGTACTGGGCCATAATAATTATGCTATATTATTGATGTGAGCATTCTCAGCTGTATCCCACCTGGACTTTACTGCCAGTGTCCGACACCATTACTGAAAAAAAGGCGGGGAAACGTTGTTACGACTATTTTGGGATCAATCGCTTGAAGTTTTATGATGTGATTCTTTTTAACAAAACGTAAAGTAACACAATAGTATGTAACAGTTTCACTGAGAATTTGCTAGTCAATTGTAATTTATTTTGCAGGTTGGGAATTTTCTCTATATCTTTTCTTAGGAATTTTAACTCTAAAACTCTTAAACAGTAACAATTTCTCACTTTCAACCAACAGAAAAGAGTAGTTTACAGCACCATCTTTCAGTCAGTGACACCATTTTGACAGGAAAAAAAATTGCAGTTTGGTAAATCTGAATAATTTATATGCAAAGACCACTGAAAGGAATTTTCTCTAATTATATATTTCCTTAGGAGTATTAACTCTGACTTTCTAAAATAATAATTTCAGCCAACAGTGATGAGTGGTTGAAGAGTATAATCTTTTAGTCGATGACACATTTTGGTGGGAAAAAAAATGAAGTTTGCAGGTAAGGATTAGCAATGGATTTATTGAATTTGGTGTTGCTGATTTGTGTCCACTTACTCTAAAACAAAATGTCGGCATAAAAAAAATATTAGGATCACTGATGTCACAAAGTTCAAATTAAATATAAAAAATCTTTTTAATGGAGCCCCTTTTCACCTGGTTTCTCAGTAGTGGAAGTATTCATGGGTAAACTATAATAAAAATAAGAAAAGAATAATTAAAAAGAAAAACTCCATGATGATGTTATCAAGACTTTCAGATAAAAGAAAATAAAATGTGTGAGATGATTGATAACAACAGGAGGGAACAACAACATATTTTCTGTCCTGCCCCATTTCAAACACCTTGCATAAGTGGTAATTCGCTTTTTTGTAATTTAATGCAAAGATGATATAATATGTATGTAAATACATATACGTGTACTTTGTTGTTTTTTTTTTATTAAGATGATGACCATTAAAGATCTTGTGAAATGGGTCCAAAATTATTTACATATTTGCAGATTCTGAGGTTTACAAACTTTCAAGCAGTATTGTAAATAATGTAACATAATAAGTATTGTCAAAATATCATTATTGAAAAATATCATTCTGAACCTCTATCTATAAATATTAAGAACTATTTATAAATTAAAGAAAAATATCAATAGTACAGGCCCGTAGCCAGGGGGGTTCAGGTGGTTCGAAAAGAAAGACCCATCCCCCACTAATAAAACATCTAGAATTTATCCCATAGATGCTAATTTGTCTTATTTTGACTGCTATGCCTTCATTATTTGTGAATATAATCCATCAAAGAAGATTTCCATTGATTGCAAACAATTATTTTTCATGAGCTCATCATCCAGCTTTGCAAGAAAACATTCAATACAACGAAAGTCATTTATCAAGCAGCCCAACTTTTTTTTCTGAATCTTGGAACTTATTCTTGAAAGAAAAATTAGAGTAAAGGTTTGAAGCCCATATTAAATTTAATACAAATTAGACTATTTTTGTTATCCATGAACTTTAAAAAAAGTTTTTTGGGGGGGCAGAAGAGACTATAAAAATGTCAAGCTCTACGTTATTAATATTGTTATGTTTAAATGTTATTATATTCAAATGGCCAAATTCTGCCTGGGGAAAGATGAATGTGCTGGACAGTTTGCTATTAGTCCAATAAATGACAATAGGCTAATCATTTAAAACTTTAACTCCTTTTTTGTTGTAATATGATGTACTAAAGTTGTATTTAAAGATAAGTTTTTTTTTCATATTTCTTTATTCTGTGTATCGAGCAAATGTTTTGATACCTCAAAAAGTGTGGTTATGATGACCATCTGACAAGCTAATCCAGCAAAACATAGTGCTTAAAATATATCACTAAAACAGGTCCGTAGCCAGTCTAGAGAAGGGGGGGGGGTTCTTTTATCCCAAAAACTGATATATATATATATATATATATATATATATATATATATATATATATATATATATATATATATATATATATATATATATATATATATCTTCAGTGTTTGAGATTTTAAATTCAGCCTTCAATTAAAGAATTCAACCTAATCCGCTTATGGCTTTGTTTGGAGTACCAAATGAGGACATGCATAAGACTAAAGAAATAGAAAATGCTTTTGCAACGTTAATAGCCAGAAGAAGAATTCTTATAAAGTGGAAATCACTAATGCCACCTAAACTGTCACTTTGGCTTAGTGATGTAATGATATTTTTGAAAACAGAAAAAAATGTATATTTTCTCAGAGGATCAACTAAACAAATTCTTTCAAAACATGGGACCCTTTAATAATTCATATTGAGAATAATGTACTCCTTGAACCCTGAATCCACCCCTCCCCCTACCCTCATAGGTGTTTTTTTATTCAAATTAAAAATTTTCTTATTTAATTTATTCATTTTTTAAATTATATTTATTATGTTTATTTGTCTCTGTCTTAAATTTAGTGTGTCGTTTAAAAAAAGAAGCAAAAAACAAAAAATACCTTTGTTATTGAATACTTGCAATGTATTGTAGTTTTCGTCAAAAATACAATAAAAAATATTATGTACTGTCATCATGGCAAATATAAACTTTATATTAAGTGTCGCTTATACCTGTGAACTCACATGGTAACTAGATGAGTATGTAACTGCAGTGTATGTACACACTGGTATAGTATTTACTTGAGTAATACTGGTGTATTACACACATGTAACAACACATTAAATAGTATGTGTAAGTTCAAATGTGTAACAGGATATTGGTAACACTAAAAAAGTACACATCTGTAACATAAATTACATAGCCTACATTCATTGTGTAGCAATATACTTGCAGATGTTTTCCCACTTCCACACCTGTTTGCATTCTGAACACTGCTAGAATAAGAATGGCAGAACTAACACTGTATTAGAAGGCTTCACCTTGTGATACCAGTGTGATTACAGGGTACATCCTCAGGAACTGTCCTCTCTTCACAAATTACTAATATATAAAACCTAAGCCTTTCTGCAACTGTTTAAAAACAGCAAACTTCTGCCAAAAAAGTATAAGTGTATATAGAAATAAACAAATGACTTATGTTGTTAAAAGGGGAATTGTAGGATCACATCAGTAATACAAATTAAAGTGGTAGTTTATCAAAGATTGTGTTATTAATGTCCTGTTACACATTTGAACTTACACATACTATTGTGTGTTGTTACGTGTGTAGTTACACCAGTATTACACAAGTAAAACCTATGTACCAATGTGTACATACACAATTACCGTGTAAGCTCAAAGGTATAAGCGACACTTTAATATATGGGACTAACATTTTTTTGCCATTAAACAGAAATTGGGGAAATAAATAATGAAAATGTAACAGGAGGGTTAATAATTCTGACTTCAACTGTAATATATAACTATAACATACCATAATTCCAGATTATGTCCTTCCATAAATTCAGTCAACATCTTGATTAAGTTTTGAGAACAATTATGTGATTAGAAATCAGCGTCTGGTTGTTTTTTTACCAATAATGCATTATTTTTGAAGCGCTTCAAAACCCTCTAAATCGTAGCTCTAACACAAATTAATATCCAGCTGTGAATAAGTAGGCTTTATGTGTGTTAAATAGTGCAGCCCAGAGGCATTATTTGTATGACATGGCCCATAAAGATTAATTTCTCCCATTAAACAGAACACACGGTGTCTATTCTTGGATCTGGATCCCCAGGTCTCTTTAGCAAGCGCATTGATTTAGACCAAAACAAAAGCTTTATGAGCCTTTGATTTTCATTGCAGTTCCCTTGATCCTAATTAGCACAGCTATACAAGTCTAATGATTTTAAACAAAGGCCACTTTCACTCTGGTGTACTGCATACTGCACAGTATTAACTCACAGTTTTTAGGAAAAGGAGACTAGAAAAGTGTTCCGCAAATGTTTCATATGCTCTATTGTTGGCGTGCGACCCTGTTATGCTAATTATAAATGTACACAATGTAAAATCTGTTGAAATAATGAGATCAGTGATATAATTCAAAATCCATTAGTTAGAAAACACTTCAATAAAGTCTCCTTCAAAAACTGTTCAGAATAAATATCCATGTAAATAATAAATGCAGAATAATAATAATAATAATAATAATAATAATAATGATAATAACAAAAACATTTTTTTATAAATAAAATTCCATTACAAATTGATCAGAAAATACAACTTACTTGACAGCATTTAAAATAAATAAATAAATAAATAAATAAATAAATAAATAAAAATAAAAAATAATAAAATAATAATAATAATAATAATAATAAAAAAATAATAATAATAGGCGATGCCGTGGCGCAGTAGGTAGTGGTGTCGTCTCACAGCAAGAAAGTCGCTGGTTTGAGCCTCGGCTGGGTCAGTTGGCGTTTCTGTGTGGAGTTTGCATGTTCTCCCTGCATTCGCGTGGGTTTCCCCCACAGTCCAAAGACATGCGGTGTTTGTCCGTAGTGTATGAGTGTGAGTGAGTGTGTGTGTGGCTTTTTCCTGGAGATGGGTTGCGGCTAAAAGGGCATCCGCTGCGTAAAAACGTGCTGGATAAGTTGGCGGTTCATTCCGCTGTGGCGACCCCCAATTAATAAAGAGACTAAACCGAAAAGAAAATGAATGAATCATGAATAAATAATAATAATAATGATAATAATAATAATAATACTACTACTACTACTACTAATAATAATAATAACAATAATAATAATAATTAATAATAATAACATTAATAATAATAATAACATTAGCGGGGAAAAACAAATACAATTCCTTTACAAATTGAGCAGAAAACTAAATTTATTAATTAGCATTTAAAATAAATAAATTATAATAATACTAATACTAATACTACTAATAATAATAATAATAACAATAATTATTAATAATAAATTTAAACAAACTAAATGTATTAATTAGCATTTAAAATAAATAAATTATAACAATAACAAAAACAACAAAAACATTAGCTAAAAATAGCGCAATTGTAGCTGCAGTTATAAACTACTTAATAAAGTCTATTAATGTAGAGTTAATGCTTAACAGAAAATGAATTCACTATATGCTAATTCTTAATAAATGGTTCATAGGGTGTAGTTATTAAAAAGTGTTACCATTTATTTATATTTATAATTCTAATTTCTAATTTTCAAATTATGTTTTTTTAACAAAATAAACAAATATATATAAAATAAATAAAACAAATTAAATTAGTAGAGACAAAGTAGATTAAAATTAATAATAAAATTAATAAAATAAAAAATAAATAAATGTGGTCTTATAATTAGCAGAAAATAATAATAAAATTTAAGATATATATTTTTAGGATAATAAATATTTCCCACATAATATCGTAAACCTATGTATAACATTAAATTTCACAATATGGTTGTTTATACAGTACAAATGTTGGGTGTTTATACAATAAATTATATATATATCTCGTCTCTTGCACACATGTTTTGGCCATGATGTCTGAAACAGATGCGATCATATCTGCTGCAGGCAGGTGGCACTGTTTTCCTACTTATTGAGCAAGACTAAATTCTGGATGGCAGCTTGGAGATTTCAGAGATGGTAAACTCCAATATAAGACCTTATATGATGATTTATTAACGATTACTGTAGATTGCTGAATTAATGTCCAAGAAACATTGCTATTTCTCACACCAAGCTTTGAATTCAAGACTGCTGAAATATTAATGCGGTACGTTTTTCAGTAAGTAATTGGATGATTTTCTTAAGGGGTTTAAAAGCAACATTAAAGTAGATTTATTTATTTATTTATCATTTTTAAAAATAATATTAAAAATATTTTTTTGTATCATAATTTTTGCAGACTGAAAAACAAAGAACAGACAGACAAACCCAAGAAACAAGAGAAAATGGCGACATACAAAACGTATTTGACCTACAAAAGACACAGCAATGGATGTAGAGAGAAAAAAACGTACATATCGTCAGAAATTAAACGACACTATTAGTCTTTATGGTGTTTCAGAAAACAAAGACTGGATCCCATATTTTATTCAATTTTGCAGAGTTCGCAGTGGGGGTATATCTTATTCTTTCCAAATGTAAAGTGGAGGTGAGTTTGAGAAGCCAGTCGACTTATTTTGTTTTTAACACACATTTCCAGTCTTTTTTTAATGACTAATCAGTGCACATGATTCTTAAAAAGGATTTTTTTTAATAAAAAAAGCAAATATCGATCACAATTTCAAATTCAAAATCAAATATATAATAATTTCACAATTAAATAAGGATAAAAATATCAGGATATACAATTTTTGTAAATTCAGTCAGTTAATGGTTTAAATATATATATATATATATATATATATATATATATATATATATATATATATATATATATATATATATATATTCTCATTTATAAATAAACAAATATATAAATAAATAAATAATGCAAATTTTATTAGTAAACAAATTAAAGTAGTTTAAAATAATAATAAAATTATTTTAAAAATAAATAAATAAATGCGGTCTTATAATTAGCAAAAAATAATAGTAAAATATAAGATATGTATTTTTAGGATACTAAATATTTCCCAAATAATATCGTAAACCCATGTATAACATTAATTTTCACAATATGGCTGTTTATACAGTACTTTCATACAAATCCAGAGTATTGTTACATTGTTGTGTAACAACAATAGATACATATACATTTATATATATATATATATATATATATATATATATATATACATACATACATACATATACTGTATACATTATATACACACACACACACACACACACACACACACACACACACACACACACACACACACACACACACATATATATATATATATATATTGATCACATTTAAACGATTAATAATTAATTAATTTCTCAAATTATGTTTAACAGAGCAAGAAAATTTTCACAGTATGTCTGATAATCTGGAGAAAGTCTTGTTTTGTTTTATTTTGGCTAGAATAAAAGCAGTTTTTAATTTTTAAAAGCCATTTTAAGGTCAATATTATTAGCCCCTTTAAGCTATTTTTATTCATTGTCAATAACTTGCCTAATTACCTTATCCTGTCTAGTTATCTTAATTAGTTAAGCCTTTAAATGCCACTTTAAGCTGTATACTAGTGTCCTGAAAAATATCTAGTAAAATATTATTTACTGTCATCATAAAAAATGGCATCATGGTTATTAGAAATGAGTTATTAAAACTATTATGTTTAGAAATGTGTTGAAAGAAATAAACAGGGGGGCTAATAATTCAGAGGGGCTTATCATTCTCACTTCAACTATATATAAGGCGCTGCCTTGATAAGAGTGGAGTGCTGCTATACTGCCCTAACAAAGTGTTGCTTTAATACATCTGTGTCTCCCAGACACGGATACTACTCCAGACAGTAAAGTGTTGCCCACAACTGAGGCAACTCTCTCCTCAAAGGGAGTTAGTTCAGCATCACCTGTTTCCCCACCTGTTCGGTCCACACTTTGACGGTGCGGACTATTTCTTTTTTAATTCACTCACAGTGCGGTGTTCAGACCCCACTGCGTTAACCGTGTCAGCTAAACTATCCCACTCTATTTTTTACTTTTGTTATTAATTCCGGAAGACAAACTTGCAAATAACAGTTTTTCTCCGGGTGACCTCCGATAGCAGCACCTCCAATTCACATTCTGTGAAGATTCTCTTCTTGCTTGCTTTTGCCATTGCTTTTTCGTTTGGTTTTGCCAAAGTGGAGTCATTAGCATATTCATACGGGGGAGGAGGCAGGGAGGGGTTTTGCGCTCGTGCATGTGCGCTCAGATTCAAGTTAAGTTGGATGTACAAAGAGAATAAGCGTGGGATTCTGTGTACGCAGTGTCATAAATTTGAATTTACAGCTTTGTCCGTACGCAATGTTTTAGTATGAATTCAAGGCAAGTCTTCGAACATGAGGCGCCTGGTGCTATTTGTGTGACTATCATGAATGATTCCTCAAGACATGCTTTTACTTTTGAAAACATTTTTGAGTGAAGATTTTTTATCAGTGAGACCATAAAATAGCAGAGAATTATGTATCTGGGCCATATTTAGAGACTTTGTGAAGAATAATGACTTAACAACCACTAACTGCACCTTTTTATGTGCAATAACATCCACTCAGAGTAGCTTAACAACAGCATAGCAACACATCAAAAAATCATTTACTGGCAACCACATAATTCTTCATTGAATCCCTTTAGATTGCAATAGCCTTCTGTGTTGCTTGGCACTTTGGAAAATTCAGTGTCTTCCTAACAACCTCTGAGAACACCCTGACCCTAGCAACCACAAAACAAAACAAACAAAAAACTACCTGCCGACTTTTCAGAGCACCCTAGCATATAGCAAAAACCTTGGCAGTTACTGCAAATTGCATTGGTAAGCACATCACAATGCTAACAACAAACAAGAACACTTCATAAACTGCATAGAAACTCTGAAGCAAATCACCCTAACAACCACACAATACACTTTGGAAAGCTGCATAGAAACTCCTTGGCAACCACCCTAAAAACAACGTAGCAATGCTCTGGCAATTACCCAGAATGCACTAGCACCTTTAAAACATATCAGCTTGCCAAAATCTGCCTGGCAACCCACTAAGAACCACTCAAAACACCACGGAAAGTGCATAGCAACACCCTGGCAGCTCTAACAACAATGTAACAATGCTCTGGCAATTACTGTACTCTCTGGCCCGGGGCAATTACCCAGAATGCACTGGCATTTGGGAAACATGACAGTTCATCACCATCTGCCTGGCAACACACTAACAACCACTCAATACACATTGGAAAGTGCATAGCAACACCCTAGCAACCAGGCCAACCACCCAAACAACAGTGTAGCAATCTTCTGGCAATAACCCAGAATGCTCTGGTACTTAAGAAACACAACAGGTTATCAACATCTGCTTGGCAACACACTAACAACTACTCCAAACACCTTGGAATGTGCATAGCAACACCCTGGCAACCACCCGTCCCACCCTAACAACAATGTAACGATGCTCTGGCAATTACAGAATGTACTGTTACCTTGGAAACATGGCAGTTCATCAACATCTACCTGGAAACACACCAACAACCACTCAAAACACATTGAAATGTGCATAGAGACACCCTGGCAACCATCCCTACCACCCTAACAACAGGGTAGTTATGCTCTGCCAATTACACAGAATGCTCTGGCACCTCTGAAACATGGCAGTTTATCAACATCTGCCTAGCAACACACTACCAGCCACTCAAACACCTCTTAATGTTCATAGCAACACCCTGGCAACCACCCTTACCACCCTAACAACAATGTAATGATGCTCTGTCAATTACCCAGAATGCTCTAGCACTTCATAAACATGGCGGTTCATCGATATCTGTCTAGCAAAACACTAACAACCACTCTAACACCTCAATGTGCATAGAAACCCCCTGGCAACCACCCCTACCACCCTAACAGCAATTTAACAATGCTCTGGCAATTACCTAGAATGCACTGGGTCCTCGGAAACACGGCAGTTCATCAACATCTGCCTGGTATAACACTAACCACCACTCAAAACTCCCTGAAAAGTGCATAGCAACACCCTGGCAACCACCCATACCACCCTAACAACAATGTAATGATGGTCTGGTAATTACCCAGAATGCACTGGCACCTCGCAAACATGGCAGTTCATCAACATCTGCCTGGCAACACACTAACAACCACTCAAACTCCTCTTAACGTGCATAGTGACACCCTGGCAGCCACCCCTATCACCCTAACAACAGTATAATATTACTATGGCAATTATCCATAATGCTCTGGCACCTCGAAAACATGGCAGTTCATCAACATCTGCCTAGCAACACACCAAAAACCACTCAAAACACCTTGAAATGTGTATAGCAACACCCTGACAACCACCCCTACCACCCTAACACCAATGTAACAATGCTCTGTTAATTACCCAGAATGCTCTGGCACTTCGGAAACATGGCAGTTTAACAACGTATGCCTAGCAACACGTTAACAACCACTCAAACACCTCTGAATGTGCATAACAACGCCCTGGCAACCACCCCTAGCACCCTAAGAACAATGTAACGATGCTCTGGCAATTACCCAGAATACTCTGGCACCTTGAAAACATGGCAGTTCATCAACATCTGCCTAGCAACACACCAAAAACCACTCAAAACACCTTGAAATGTGTATAGCAACACCCTGACAACCACCCCTACCACCCTTACACCAATGTAACGATGCTCTGTTAATTACCCAGAATGCTCTGGCACTTCGGAAACATGGCAGTTTAACAACATATGCCTAGCAACACACTAACAACCACTTAAACACCTCTAAATGTGCATAGCAACGCCCTGGCAACCACCCCTACCACCCTAACAACAGTGTAAAATTACTATGGCAATTACCCATATTGCACTGGCACCTCAGAAACATGGTAGTTCAACAACATGTGCCTAGCAACACACTGACTGCCACTCAAACACCTCTTAATGTGCATAGCAACACCCTGGCAACCACCCCTACCACCCTAAGAACAATGTAACGATGCTCTGGCAATTACCCAGAATACTCTGGCAGCTCGGAAACATGGCAGTTCATCAACATCTGCCTAGCAACACACCAAAAACCACTCAAAACACCTTGAAATGTGTATAGCAACACCCTGACAACCACCCCTACCACCCTTACACCAATGTAACGATGCTCTGTTAATTACCCAGAATGCTCTGGCACTTCGGAAACATGGCAGTTTAACAACATATGCCTAGCAACACACTAACAACCACTCAAACACCTCTGAATGTGCATAACAACGCCCTGGCAACCACCCCTAGCACCCTAACAACAGTGTAAAATTACTATGGCAATTACCCATAATGCACTGGCACCTCAGAAACATGGTAGTTCAACAACATGTGCCTAGCAACACACTAACTGCCACTCAAACACCTCTTAATGTGCATAGCAACACCCTGGCAACCACCTCTACCACCCTAAGAACAATGTAACGATGCTCTGGTAAATACCCAGAATACCCTGGCACCCGGAAACATGGCAGTTCATCAATATCTGCCTAGCAACACACCAACAACCACTCAAAACACCTTGAAATGTGCATAGCAACACCCTGGCAACCACCCAGAACACTCCAGCATCATTGCATTAAGTTTTACAAGGTAATGTGCTGTTTTGTGTAAACACGTAGTTCAGCATCTGCACTCTCTGGCCCAGATGTCCTTGCAGAAGTGCTGCTCTGGGATCAGCAGATGGTCAGAGAGAAAGAGAACACATCCATGACCCGAGTCGCCAACAAAGAAAAAGCCCCTGCAGTGTTTTTACCTTCCTGGCCTGGTATATAAGATCACAAACATGGCCTTCCGCCAGCGGCCGCCCATATGTCACGCACTCCCTCCGCATAAATTCACCAGGCTTTACTTTGATTAAAATATAAATCATAATTTATGTACTGCCCAGGGCCGCCGTTTCATCAAACGCTGATAAATACAGAGAGAAGAGAGGGGGAAAACATGGAAGGATGAGTGAAGAAAACCCCCTGAAACTCTGCAGACCGGGGGTTCGGTTTGCCTCTCATGCACTGCTTTGACCTGTCAGCATGAAACACATCGCCGACAGCATCGGAGAAGGACAGTTTTTACGAGGTTGCTAGGCAGCAAGGAAGCGGAAGGTGTACTCCGTAAAAATAGCCAGGCAAATGGAACGTGCATTTAAGATAGAAATAGAAATACACCAATTTCTGCCATGCATTGCCCACATAATCATATGTCATGTTGAGCATCATGTAGTCATCGCATGCACTTCATAGGTCAGAGTTAATGGGGTCAAAGTTGCAACTTTACAGCACTTGACCTGTGTATAATGTGAAACGTCCTTCAAGATGTTTTTGTTGTATTTATATAAGTGTATGTTGAAGAGGAATAGAGGTTTTCAAGCATCAAAATAAGTATTGATTTTTATTCTTATGCATTAGGATGTCTCTTTGTTTATATTTAAATATAAATAAATAATTTATTGTAGATTTTTTGATGGTATAAATTCTAAATATAGCAAAAACTGCACAAAAAAAACATAGCAAAAAAAAATATTTCAGAAACTGCTGATCTACTGAGATTTTCACGCACAACCATCACTACGGTTTACAGAGAATGGTCTGAAAAAGAGAAAATATCCAGTGAGCGGCAGATCTGTAGGCTCAAATGCCTTGTTGATGCCAGAGGGGAATGGCCAGACTGGTACCAGCTGATAGTACTAGTCAACAGTAACTCAAATAAGCACTCGATACAACCGAGGTATGCAGAAGAGCATCTCTGAACACACAACGCGTCCAACCTTGAAGCAGATGGGCTACAGCAGCAGAAGACCACACTGGTTGCCACTCCTGTCAGCCAAGAACAGGAAACTGACAGGAAACTACAGTTGGCACAGGCTCACCAAAACTGGACAATAGAAGATTGGAAAAACGTTGCCTGGTCTGATGAGTCCTGATTTCGGTTGCGACATTTGAATGGTGTCAGAATTTGGCATTAACAACATGAAAGCATGGATCCATTCTGTCTTGTATCAACAGTTCAGGCTGCTGCTGGTGGTGTAATAGTGTGGGGGATATTTTCTTGGCACACTTTGGGCCCATTAGTACTAATTGAGCATCTTGTCAACGCCACAGCCTACCCGAGTATTGTTGCTGACCATCCCTTTATGACCACAGTGTACCCATCTTCTGATGGCTGCTTCCAGCAGGATAACGCACCATGTCATAAAATGTGAATAATCTCAGACTGGTTTCTTGAACATGCCAATGAGTTTACTGTACTCAAATGGCCTCCACAATCGCCAGATCTCAATCCAACAGAGCACCTTTAGGATGTGGTGGAACGGGAGATTGGCATTATGGATGTGCAGCCGACAAATCTGCAGCAACTGCGTGATGCTATCATGTCAATATGGACCAAAATCTCTGAGGAATATTTCCAGTACCTTGCTGAATCTCTGCCATAAAAAATTAAGGCAGTTCTGAAGGCAAAAGTTGGTCCAACATGGTACTAGTAAGGTGTACCCAATAAAGTGGCCGGTGAGTGAGTGTGTGTGTGTGTTTAAATAAATTAGCTACAGTTATGTTCATGTACGACCATATATTAAGTTTCTGCATTTGTCTGCAAAACATTTTTATTCATGCAAAATAGAGTAATAGGTAATGATCTTATATTTTAATAATGGTCAGAAAAATTATGTTAGATTTTTAAAATAAATATATTTGTTTTGTTAAATTACATGTAATCTCCTAATATTTTTTCTATGCATTAAAAAAATCACTTTTATAAGTTTTATTAGATGCATATAGACTCATTTTTATCTTATATATACACTGTAAAACCCAAAAAGGTAATTCAAGCCATTTGAGTAAATTGAATGCAACAAACCATTTAAGTTCAAAAACTAATACTAATGGGTACTAACTTAATCCATTTGAGTAAGTGAAGACATTTGAGCACAGTGAAACCCAATAAATGGTGAACTCAAACCAACTGAGTACTGCAAAACCCAATAAGTTAAGGCAACTCAAACCGTTTGAGGAAACTTATTGCAACAAGCCATTTAAAACGAATCTATATACTGTGAACTTTGAAGTAATGAGGTATTTAATTAACTCATTATCTAAAACAGTTTGGTAAATATTTAAAAAAAGAAAAATAATTGAAAGGGAGGGCTAATAATTCTGAGATCAACTTATAAAAAATAAATTATATATATTAGGGCTGTCAAATGATTAAAAAAATTTACGCGATTAATTCCTTTTTTTGTAATTAATCATAATTAATTTCGAATTGCCGTATTTAATTTATTACAGAAATAAAAACACAGGCATGTAAGTGCCATTTAAATTTCAAAAATATCAATGCTAATAACAAACTAAAATGCTTTCCATATTGGACACAGACAACGCGCGCAGTGCCAGTGAGCTAGAGGGATCCCTTCAGATTCATTAACAAGCACGATCGCGTTCATCAAATTTGCTAAAACTAAGCATTCTAATAAATATATATATATATATATATATATATATATATATATATATATATATATATATATATATATATATATATATATATATATATGTATATATAATATATATAAAAAAAAAATATATATAAATATATATATATATATATATATATATATATATATATATATATATATATATATATATATATATATATATATATATATATATATATATATATATATGTATGTATGTATGTATGTATGTATGTATGATTTGAGAGCAAGGGAGGTCAAGACCACATCCTAGTACAAAGCATTTGCTCTGCCAACATGAATAGCAAATAGAGAAATGCGCTTTACTCAGCAAAGCAGTTTCATCATTCTTGTAATCCAAAGCCTGACACAGCTAAAGAGTTTCAGAGCGCTGAAGTGTTTTTGCTTGTGTACTAGATATACAAAAATGCACTGAAGCTTCACACAAGATATTGTCTTGCTTTTGTAAGACTGTTCATGTAGAAAAATAATATCATAACCACGCTGGAAAAATCAGGTCACATCAGCAAAAAGCCAACTTGAAATGTGTTAATTTTTGGTCAATGCATTTCTTCTTGAAACTAAATTATTGTAAAGCAACCAACAATGTCAGATTAGGGTTAGGGTAATTAGTCAAGTTATTGCATAATGATGGTTTGTTCTGTAGACTATCGAAAAAAAAAAAAAGCTGATAGGGACCAATAATTAAAATGGCTTTTAAAAAAAATAAAAACTGATTTTATTCTAGCCAACATGAAACAAATAAGACTTTCTCCAGAAGAAAAAAATATTATCAGACATAACGTGAACATTTCCTTGTTCAGTTAAACATATTTGGGAAATATTTAAAAGAGAAAAAAATGTAAGGCAAAAATAAAATTCTGACTTCAACTGTATATACAGTTGAAGTCTGAATTATTAGCCCCCTGAATTATTAAACCGCTTGTTTATTTTTTCCCCAATTTCTGTTTAACAGAGAGCAGATTTTTTCAACAAATTTCTAACCATAATAGTTTTAATAACTCATTTCTAATAACTGATTTATTTTATCTTTGTCATGATGACAGTAAATAATATTTGACTAGATATTTTTCAAGATACTTCTATACAGCTTAAAGTGACATTTAAAAGCTTAACCAGGTTAATTAGGTTAACTAGGCAGGTTAAGGTAATTAGGCAAGTTATTGACTAACGGTGGTTTGTTCTGTAGACAATCAAGAAAAAATTTAGCTTAAAGGGGCTAATAATTTTGTCCTTAAAATGGTGTTTAAAAAATTTAAAACTAATTTTATTCTAGCCTAAATAAACCAACAAGACTTTTTTCCAGAAGAAAAAATATTATCAGACACACTGTGAAAATCCCCTTGCTCTGTTAAACATCATTTGCGAAATATTTAAAAAAGAAGAAAAAAAATTGAAGGGGGCTAATAATTCTGACTTCAACTGTATATACACACACACACACACACACACACACACACACACACACACACACACATATATATATATATGTATATATAAATTTTTCTTATAGGGAAACACATTTTTAACAATAACTAATAAACCTGTCAAGACAGACCTGTTCTCAGACTTCAAATGGACTGCAGATACTGTTGTTTAATCCATCTTTTCCATTTATTAGACATATTTCTGAGGCAGCATTTAATAGCCCAAGTTAAAATTAAAATAAAGCCTTTAGATGTTAGTTTCAGTCAGTTCGTTTTTAAGATATCTATAAGGCTAATGTGCTCCAAAGCAGTGACAAAAATCACATTTAGAAACTATAAACCTATAAACTTTCAAAGCGTGCCGTTTTTGTCTTTCCCGCCTAAATGGATCATCAATTTTTTTCTTTTCACCTTATACTTCAGTTTCTCATTAAATCTTCTGACCAATCAAATGCTCTCTGGTATGTGCCATGCCTCACCCCCTTTAAGATGCTTCTCAATTGCTTTTAGTGTGAAGAGCTTAAGCACTCTCATTAGCTAACAAAACACTATTGGATGTTTTTTTTTTTTGTAAAGGGGAGGAGCAACTCAATGTCCCATTTTTCGCCGAACTCGAACCATGGTCTGCTCCAGGTCCCAAGTTTAAGTGGTGAGCTACTCAGCAAACCAGTCGTACGGCGGTGAGTACCACCCCATAGCATTCGTTTTTAACACAAAATGCAGACATATTTACTCACAAGCACATATTTCCTAGTTCTCAAAAGCGTACATGTTCCCAATGAGCATACTGTATGTATTTTACAGAAGAGAATCTGTGTTATTGATCACACTATTTATATTTATCCAGGATTCTTGGTCGCTCTTTTGAACTCATTTCCCCAGTTGCTCATGAGAGATCTAACAACAACACAAACAACCTGCATTAAAGCGGTTATCCATAATAACAGCACGAACACCTCTGGATAAGGAGGATCCATTGGGCACAACCGCATGAGTATCTGAGGTGAGTCAAAGGCCTGCGGGCCACGTGTTTAGTAATTACCCACCAACAAACAGATTATGGTGTGAGTTCCAGGTTAGAGGACTCTCCAGACAGTCAATTACTGAAACAAATCAATGGAAAGCCGGCAAACACAACAGACCCGCGGCTGCTGGTTGCAGAGCCGCTGCATGCATTTCTCAATGTCACTGCTATGCTTTTTTTTATTTTTGAGGAATCACTTGTAGACTAGAAGGGGTTAATCTGGTCCTGACATATCCTGGAGTATCATGTGTGTCAGTGTTTGAAGTCAGCGCTACAACAAAATCCAGGTGTTTACTTTCTTATTGCCAGACTTATAGTAAATTATTCATCAGTTTACCTTATTTGGGAGTAAAAAAAAAAGGCCTTTGCAATCTTTCTTAAAGCTCACTCTGCTGCGTAAGCACTTTAAGCTGTACTGCTTTGAAAACAATAATAAAAAATAATCATGTTTACTCAGAAATTGCTTATAATTGAAGAAAACAAACAAAAAACTATATATATATATATATATATATAGTTTTTTGTTTGTATATATATATATATATACTTTTATTTTGAATGCAATTAGTGCTGATATATATATATATATATATATATATATATATATATATATATATATATATATATATATATATATATATTTATATATATATATATATATCAGCACTAATTGCATTCAAAATAAAAGTTTGTTTTGACATGACATACACTCACCGGCCACTTTATTAGGTACACCTTATTAGTACCACGTTGGGCCCTTTTTTGCCTTTAGAACTGCCTTAATCCTACATGGCATAGATTCAACAAGGTACTGGAAATATTCCTCAGAGATTTGGATTCGTATTGACCTTTGTCAGCTGCACATCCATGATGCAAATCTCTCCACCACATCCCATAGGTGCTCTAGTGTGGAGGCCATTTGAGCACAGTGAACTCATTGTCATGGTCAAGAAACCAGTCTGAGATGATTCACGCTTTATCACATGGTGTGTTATCCTGCTGGAAGTAGCCATCAGAAGATGGGTACACTGTGGTCATAAAGGGATAGACATGGTCAGCAACAATACTCGGGTAGGCTGTGGTGTTGACATGATGCTCAATTGGTACTAATAGGCCCAAAGTGTGCCAAGGAAATATCCCCCACACTATTACACCACCAGCAGCCTAAACCATTGATACAAGGCAGGATGGATCCATGCTTTCATGCTGTTGGTGACAAATTCTGACTCGACCATCCGAATGTCGCAGCAGAAATTAAGACTCATCAGACCAGGGAACGTTTCTCCAATCTTCTATTGTCCAGTTTTGGTGAGCCTGTGCCAATTGTAGCCTCAGTTTCCTGTTCTTAGCTGATAGGAGTGGCACTCTGTGTGGTTTTCTGCTGCTGTAGCCCATCTGCCTCAAGGTTGAACGTGTTGTGTGTTCAGAGATGCTCTTCTGCATACCTCGGTTGTAACAAGTGCTTATTTGAGTTACTGTTGCCTTTCTATCAGCTGGTACCAGTCTGGCCATTCTCCTCTGGCATCAACAAGGCATTTGCGCCCACAGAACTGCCACTCATTGGATAATTTCTCTTTTTCAGACCATTCTCTGTAAACCCTAAAGATGGTTGAGCATGAAAATCCCAGTAGATCAGCAGTTTCTGAAATACTCAGAACAGCCCGTTTGACATGAACAATCACATTCAATCACTCACATCACCTTTCTTCGCCATTCTGATGCTCGTTTAAATGCATTGAGTGGCTGCCATGTGACTGACTGGTTAGAAATTTGCTAAAAATTTTACGAGCAGTTAGACAGGTGTACCTAATAAAGTGGCCTGTGAGTGTATACTGCGCATTATATCTATATTTATTATTTAAAAGTGATACATACACAGAATCAAAACTACACAAAGCAATATTGTTACATAAATATTTAAATTTATATGTAATTTGTATGAAATTAATAATAATAATACTAATATATAGCACTAATATGAGTAACAAAAAAAGGAAAGGATTCAATAAAATGTTATTATTTATTCAATCATTTATTTTATTTTCGGCTTAGTCCCTTTATTAATCAGGGGGTCGCCACAGTGGAATGAACCGCCAATTTATACAGCATATGTTTTACTCAGCGGATGCCTTTTTAGCTGCAACCCAGTACTGGGAAACACCCATACGCTCTTATTCACAAATACACTACGAGCAGTTTAGCTTATTCAATTCACCTATAGCGCATGTGTTTGGATTGTTGGGGAAACCAGAGCACCCAAAGGAAACCCACACGAACACAGGGAAACTCCATGCAAACCCCACACAGAAACGCCAACTGACCTAGCCGGGGCTCGAACCAGCAACCTTCCTGCTGTGGGGTGACATCACTTTGCACTGCGCAACCCTAAATTGCATTATAATATGATTAAATTATTATAATCAGTATTTTGAGAATTGTTTGATCGTTACCAAAAATAAAATTTTACCAAAAGTTACCGTTCTTATTTTGTTTCTGGTATGTTGACATATGGGTGTACCAGTGGCGCAGTGGGTAGCCAACATGTAAATCCCGGTGGGACATGTCCCTCCCCCCCTCATAAAAAAAATTATTATTAAAAAAAAAAAACTCTCAATTGTGAAAAATATATGTATGTACAGCTAAAATAACAGTCTAAGTAGAAAGAAAACCGCATTTATCATTTAAAATGCATTTAGAAACAGTTGAGTTCCCCCTCCCCTTTCTTAGAGTGGTTCGGTCCACTCCGTGCTCCGGGTGTGTGGCTGCGGCTGAGTTACTGTTGATTTTAAATAAGGAGGGGGTTTTTAACCTACCTTAAAGCGATTCTCCTCAATGTAGTTAATACAGACTCTTTCATAAATTAGTTGCGGCAAAAAATGCTGATGAAGGATGTAATTGTTCATGAATCTGCTGTATTAGCCATTAAAATTATTTATCTAGTTAGCGTTAGCTTGTTGCTAACGCTAGAGCCGTTTCCCATGCATTGTTTCATTAGCACACTGCGAAAAGGTCGATGGTTCGAGCCTTGATGGTTGAATTGGCATTTCTATGTGGAGTTTGCATGTTCTCCCCGTGTTGGTGTGGGTTTTCTCCGGGTGCTCCGGTTTCCCCCACAGTGCAAAGGCATGCGATAGGGGAATTGAATCAACTAAATTGGCTGTAGTGTATGAGTGTGTGAGAATGTATGGGTGTTTCCCAGTGTTGGGTTGCGGCTGGAAGGGCATCCGCTGCATAAAACCTACAGTATGCTGTATGTTTACATAATTATTTATTATTTTTTAATGTATTTTTTTCTCTTTAATATTTTATTTTTGGCTGGTGTTTCCAAGGCTCCTGATTTATATTTGTGCTGCATCACTTGCAGCCGTTGCTCATTTATGTTTAGTGACTGAACATTTTCCCCCTGAAATATTGATACATTGATATACTTCATGAAATTGACCGTCAATTGGCAGTTTAAACTGGTCATTTAGATTTTAAAGAGGGTTTTGAGTGTGTACGTTTGGCAGATCCGAACTGGTGCTTTCATTGCAGCGATTGTTCATTAGTGCTTAGTTATTTAATAAAACAACCAGCAAATAAGAGTCCTTCTTAACTGCTTATATAACACTATCTCTGAGAAAATGTTTCAAATGTCAGCCTGTTTTTTTCTCTCTCTCTCGTTTTGCGATTGTGTCATGCTTTTCAGGGTTGACAGCTTTTAACATTTTCCTCATGTGGGTTGAGTTGACCTGAGCTGCTGCTCGTCTGATGCAAAACAAACCAGGTTGGAGAGAAAGACAAGTATCATCTGAATCCACCCGCTCTTAAAATAAACGCTCTATATTGGCATTGATGGTTTCGGGAAGAACCTGAAACATCAGTGAAAACTTTACTTTCCCAAAAGAGGTTCTTTATATTTTTAAAATATAAACAAAAGAAGAGTTTTTTTTAAAAGAATTGTTCACTGAAAGTGTGCTTCAGTGGCTTCGCTGTAAAAAATCAGTTTGAAATGTACATTTTTACAAGTGTGCTTTCCTAGATTGAACATACTTGACATGATGACATCATAGTGAGCACCACTTTACCTTGTTTTGATTGGTGGAGGAGGGTATCAAATCATTCAAGCCCTGACAACAAAGAAGTTTAACAATTTTTTACACACTTTACCTTTTGGATGTTTTTTTTTTACAAATATTTTTGTTTAAAAGGCACCTATGGTGAAAAATCTACTTTTCAAGCTATTTGGAAAAACATATGTGTATATATAGTGTATAGACCATCATATTGGGTTGATATAAACACACCCAGTCCTTTTTTTTTCAATTTAACAACATAAAAACGGTGGCCCAATTAGAGCGGTTTTCAGACCGACCGCAACTTTACATAGAAGTGCGGTTCCCCCGCCCACCGAATTGATTGACAGCTGCGGACATTAACATGTTCCGGTAATCACGTGTATATGTCAACAAGACCAAGCAGACATACGCAAAGCAACCAGGAATTAAAGGTCTGTTCTGTTCTGCTAAGATCAGCAATCATCATCAAATGTGATTAAGAGTAAGTTTCACATGTTTAAAGTGTTTTAAAACAGAGCACGTGTGTAATTAATTACAGCGATTTACTTCAGCTTTACTTCATCAGCACAGCCACGTGTCAGAACAATTATAAAAGAAGACGCTTCAATCCTGGTTTGCGGAAGTTAAATCAGATTTATTTTGTACATTAGCATAACAGATATCCACACAGCAGTGGAGGTTAGCCTGTATTCTGTCACACTTGAGTGCAAAAACAGTGCTAAGCGCACTCTGTCTGCCTGCCTCTGTGTGTGTGTGTGGGTGTGTCAGCAGCGGTGTGTTGTGTATCTCTGTGTGTGTGCACGCGCACGTGAACTTTGTAACGATATTGTCTTTGACTCATCAATGCAACTTCACAACAAATTCTGATTAGTAAAGATTAAAGATGAGTTCTTACTGTAGTATTTCTCACAAACGCTACGTGAGACCTTCTTCCTTTAAGTCTGTGTGTTGTCTGACGCAGCAGAGGGAGGAGATTAAAGCACGCAGGAAGGCACGTAGAAACAGTAGGCGGGCAGAACTCAGCTTAAAGGCGCAGTACGACAAAACCACCCCCTGGTGGAAATCAGTATAAAACAGCATCTTGTAAAAGGTATAATGAAAAATCAGATGGGTGTTTTGAGCTGAAACTTTATATACACATTCTAGAGACGCAAAAGACTTATATTAAATCTGAAAAAAGGGGTAAATTAGGTGCCCTTTAAACCATAATACAGACATATCATATAGAATCTCTTATAATTCTACAATAAAGTTCCAGGGCTCTATTTTAACAATCTAAGTGCAAAGTCTAAAGCTCATGGCGCAAACACATTAAGGGCGTGTCCGAATCCACTTTTGCTACTTTAAGGAGGGAAAAATATGGTTTGCGCCCCAGCGCATGACCTAATAGGGTTGTGCTTATTTTCTTAATGAGTTTTGAGCATAACATGCCCTGTATTAAACCAATGAGAGTCTCATCTACCATTCCCTTTAAGAGTCCGTTGTGTTGCGCCATAGCGCATTTGCTATTTACAAACTGAACGCTTCACTAGCGAGAAAACAGTTAAACAGACCATCTGCAATGCGAGGATAAAGAACAAGCCTCCTCCATTCGGCCTCTTTACTTTCTCTTTAATAATAATCTAGCTCCTGTTTATCTAACCAACCTTCTGTCTCGCTACGAACCAACTCGCTCCTTAAGATCTCAAAATTCAGGGCTTCTGGTAGTACCTAGAATAGCAAAATCAAGTAAAGGAGGTCGAGCCTTCTCTTTCATGGCTCCTACACTCTGGAATAGCCTTCCTGGTAATGTCCGAGGCTCAGACACACTCTCCCAGTTCAAAACTAGATTAAAGACCTATCTGTTTAGTAAAGCATACACTCAGTGCATCACCTAGCGGGTTCCACACTGGCTTCTACATCTTGCTTATATACACTATGAACAGCAGCTACGCTAATTATTCTCTTTATTCTCTATTTTCACCTGGGGATACTCATCCCAAGGTCCTCAGATTATGCGGAGTCACTGATTGGATCCAAGACCAGCGACGTGATGATCCCAAGGATTCCATATCCGGAACCAGGCCATATCCTGAGCTGCTGCTGCGCTGATGGTCGTGGGGAGTGGAGAACATGTGTCTGATTCCAGCGACGCTCCAGGGACAGACGAGTCTTCATTGAGGCCATCTTCCAGCATAAACCACGGCGAATGAAGTTCTGCACAAGACTTTTGGCCAGCGGAGAAATTAAAATGGTCGTGCCCAACTGAGTCTGGTTCTCTCAAGGTTTTTTTTCTTCACTCCCATCAGGTGAAGTTTTTTTTCCCTCTCCGCTGTCGCCACTGCCTCGCATGGTTCAGGATTGGTAGAGCTACGCATCGATGAATTTGCTCTTCAGTGTTTGAACTCTCAGTAATGATTAAATCACACTGAACAGAGCTAAACTGAACTGAACTGAACTTAAACACTAAAACCTGAACCACACTGTTCCAGTTACTATGACCATTTATGTGAAGCTGCTTTGACACAATCTACATTGTAAAAGCGCTATACAAATAAAGCTGAATTGAATTGAATTGAATTGAATTTACTTTTTCCTCTTTACTCCTTTACTTTCGTGGAGTAAGAAAACAGTGGAAACTCACTCCACAGAAGACATCCATTAGCCTACATATTTATATTAGTTTATTAAGTGCAAAGATTTGTTTCAAAACTATTTCTAAATTCAGTTCTAATTTCCAGCAAACTAATAAATGAACAATAATAATGAAGTTGTTATATCCAAACACATGTCCTATTCTTATGCCCTATATGGTGACGCATGTCTCCCAAACACGACAGGTGGACAAATCTAAGCTAGTTTTAATCAATACAAATAAATTTATAAATAAATAAATATGCATATAATAAATAATATTACTAATAATAATAACATTATACTAATGCAAATTGTCATGAATAAACAGAAAAGGCCCAGAGGTGAATGCACAGGGGTAGTGGTTTTCATATTTATGTAGAAAATAATGTTAATTGTAACATTTTAGTCTTTTATTGTTTTCATACATAAAGATATTTGTGTATTGCTGTACATCCTGCATGCATTAAGCAATGTGGCGTGGCCTATTTCAATTCTTCAAAATAGCAACGCGCCAACAATGCGCCTTAACACACCCCCTTCATAGACCAGCACACCCATGAGTCCTCAAAGTGATGCAAATGGATTTGCTTTTTAAACAACTTGGGGAAAAAATGTAAACATTACTGTTGTGCTGTTCTGAAAATATCAACAAATCACACTGTACACATCTTGTGCCCTATTACGCCAGTTGTATGATAGGGCCCTTTCTAGTGCCCTGTTTGTGTTTATTAACATAAACAAACAATGAACAATGCATTTATTAAAGTATTTATTATTTTTGCTTACATTAGTTAATAAAATTCATGTTAACTAAACAAGCACAATCATGGATTTTATTAATGCATTAGTAAAGTATATATATACACACAGTACCTGACAAAAGTCTTGTCGTTGATCTCAGTTGTAAGAACTTGTCTTCTAGTCTAGTTGATTAGGTAAGGTAGTATTTACAACCCAATCATCACAAATACTGCAGAAGACTTTTGGAACCCGCATGGACCAAAGATTCTCACCGTTATCAGTCAAGTTTGGTGAAGGAAAAATCATGGTTTGGGGCTACATTCAGTATGGAGATCTGACACACGTGGACGGCAACATCAACAGCCTGAGGTATCAAGACATTTGTGCTGCCCATTACATTACAAACCACAGGAGAGGGCAAATTCTTCAGCAGGATAGCGCTCCTTCTCATACTTCAGCCTCCACATCAAAGTTCCTGAATGCAAAGAAGGTCAAGGGGCTCCAGGATTGGCCACCCCAGTCACCAGGCATGAACATTATTGAGCATGTCTGGGGTAAGATGATGGAGGAGGCATTGAAGATGAATCCAAAGAATCTTGATGAACTCTGAGAGTCCTGCAGCTTTCTTTGCCATTCCAGATGACTTTATTAATAAGTGATTTGAGTCATTGCAGAGATGTATGGATGCAGTCCTCCAAGCTCATGATGGAGTCAGACACAATATTCATTCTGTTTCCACTGCAGCATGACTTTATATTCTATACTGGACATTATTTCTGTTAAGTAACAAGACTTTTTGTCTGAGCAAAGTCAGACTTTACTGTCCTAAATAAATCATTAAAAATCAAGGAATGATCATATTTTATTTTGGTGAAATAAGTGTAATCTAGAGGCCTTTTCCTTTCATATAAGACACTTCTGATACCAAATGATCATCTAGAAGATAAGTTATTATTTGTTGTTTCTAAAACTTGGACAGGCGACTTGTCTTTTGTCAGGTAGTGTATGTAAATATACGTTGTTATATATTGTATTTGTTGTACCACACCTTAATTTAGAAATAAAAGTACTACATACTACTTCCACATTTAAAAAATTTTAAACTGCATTTTAAACTATAAAAAAGTTTAGTAGTGAAAAAAGTTATAATAATTAATATCATAATTTACAGTATTTATAAAAATGTAATGAATACTTCCATAAATATTTATGGATTGATATTGTAAAATATAAATCTAAAAGAATCCAGTGTCATCAGTGCAAAACCACCCTTATGCAACATTTATTTTACGAGCGTGCTTTTCAGGATTGATGTGTGAACAGATTGCCATACAAGTGTCTAATTTGACCCGACGACATAATAATGGGCATCACTTTACCCCGTCTGGGCTGCTGGAGGCGGGTAACAAAGCGTCCAGTTGGCCTCTGTCCCTTTTCCAGCGGTGCTCCTCATTAAAGCAGCACAAGTCCTGAATGATAGCAGACATTAACAGCAGAGGATCACCACATCAGGCAATATCATTGTCCCGTTTGATTAGTCGCCACTGCTGTTACCTCCGCAAAGTGAATTAGTTCATCGGGGAGAAGATATGTCAGTGGGTAATATAAAACGGAAATTAAAAATGGCTGAGCACTATCTGGCATCAACTCTCTGCTTTTGGCTGTCGCAGTGTTTGGAAGAGTCGAGGTTTTTGCAGCACTGATGGACATAAAGATATAAATTTAATTTAATAATAAAAAAATATTGTTATAATTGTATTATTTATTAATCCAACATAGGCTCATTGTGAAAACGTGGCCCTATATACATTTCTGCAGAGCACAAATTATGTAGCCAGAAGTATGTATGGCTGCATTTCATCTTCAAAGCGAACGCTACAGGGTGATATGACGCCATTCCTTTTGGTGCTGTGATGAGGTGACTTGTCCCTGGCTGACAAACAGTGCTCTACATTCAAACATAATTCACTTAAAGGGCCATGAAACCCCCTCGTTTCAGCAGGGTGTTTTCACACCTCTACTTTGGAAAAAGTCAGAAAAGTGGGCGTGTCCAGCTCTGTTTAGGGGGAGTGTCGGAGGAACTAAAGTGGGACGGTGTGGGAGTGTCTATTTGGGCACGCTGAGTTTCAGAGTCAAAACACACACACACAGGGGAGAAAATGACTGTGTTTACATGGACATCTGTAGTCGAATTATTTGCCAAATTATTAAATGGTGGACTTTAACTGCAGTTTGGCTCTTTCATTCAGGGAACTCATTCATGTCCCTCGCAACAAACGAGATATTTGATTCGAGGAACTGCTCTAAGCGTCTATTTTTCATGTAATGTTTGATACCGCACGGCGAATGAGAGAAAAAAAAACCTCAGCATTTCCCAGAAACTTAGATGCACACGGCAGGTAGTGTCAGAAAGCCGCGTGTGTTATTCCGGTCACAAAATGCGGTGAAAATCCTACACGACGGTAATAGTTTGGTTGTGGTGCTAACATGTTTACAGTCAGTACAATAGTTTGTTCGATACGAACAAACTGAATAAACAAAGAGCACTGGTCGCTCACTTACCAAATCTGTAGAGACAGGACAATCACCAGCAACTAGAGCCGCGTCTTTATTAAGAGGAGACTACAAGCGAATCCCGGATCTCAGCGTTTGCAGATGAGAACAGCTCTCAGGTAAACAATGTTCCTCCTTAGACACGCAAGTTATTGTTGTCGAGCGTCGCGTACACTGTTAATCCACACGTGACTCCAGCTGAGCTCTCACAGAGAGAAAATGAAAACAAAACTTAACGGCAGCAAACTATAAAAGCAACACTTCACGCTTGTTTTGCCAACACAATGTGGTTTCTCTGTCGTCTAAACACTATGACAGTAATGAATATTAATGAAGTTGCAAAATAGTGCGCGCTGATTGGTTTGATTCAAGCCTTACTCATGCATTAATGCAACACACTGAAAGACGTAATAAGACACACTCTGGCACAGACGCCCAGTCTGCATGCTGGAATACACGCTATTATGTCATGACCGTGACGCAGCTTCAAAAATTTGTTTCAAACCGGAAGTACGAATTTGCTTGAAATAACGCAAAAACAACCAATTTACACTTTTTAGTGAAATATAGGTGTCCTAATAGTGTTTTTAGCAGTTTGGGACACATATACGACTGTCAACAGCTCAAAAAATGTGTTTTGGTGTTTCGTGACCCTTTAACAAAATTATCCATAAAAGCCTGAGGCGATTCGGGTGCACATGTCCACCATCAGGACATTGGTTGTCACACACACAAACGCATCCACAAAAGCATTTCGCCATCTTCATCCATAACGCACGCTAAACCATCCATAACGTAGGCAAACGTTGTTTGGCTTCCGTGTTTCTGCTCGTCCAGGACAACAAAAACTTGTGCTGCTTTTTCAAACCACTTACTTAAAATGAGTTGAAACAACACCGTTCTTAAGTATTTGGGGGGGACAACTTGTTTTATGTTTAATCCACTTCAATTTAAGTTAACTTAATCGATTTGTGTTGGGACAACAAGAAAAAATTGTGTGGAACCCAACATTTTTTACAGTGTATTGAGTTTCAGGACAAAATGCATGCCAGACGTTCAACCCATGACCATTGTAAAGGCAGAGAAATAAAGTCTGCGCTGCAAAAGTTCTGGAGTCTTTATAGGCCATCATATTTAATTAAACCTAATAGGCCTCAGATGTACGAAGTAAATAAATGTTTCATTCAGAAATCAAATTAAAAGAACCTGCAGCCTGAACTGGCCATTTAGAGTGACGGGCTTTAAACTGATTGCTGGTAAATGTTTAATTTTGTTCTTTATTAAAGTCTTATGAGGCTTGATGGTTATGAATATTGAGGCCTGGTTTTCAGATAAAGTTATTAAAAGTAAAAGTGTCTTTCATGGGAGTGCAGTAATTCAGGTTGTAAGTTATTATTATTTTGTTGTTGACTGCACGATAGGAAATGGGAACTACAGTATGTGAGCTATTACAAATATAAAAATACAGCGAAACAGAACAGTCTGTCACATTAATCAAAAGAAGATGAAAATTAAGGGGGAAACAGTAACAAAAGGTAATTATTAAAGCAAAACCAATCCATCAACACAGGCTCGTGGATTCGTACCCCTGTCTCCATTTCGAAATATGCACCTGGAGGTACGACTTGGTCCATTTAGTCTTTAAATTAAACAATATGGGGTGAAAATATGTACCCAGAGGTACGTCTGGCTCCATTTTGTCGGTTAGCTGAATGATACGGGGCAGAAATATCTACCCGGTGGTACATATCTGGCTCCATTTTTTCTGTAAATTGAACAATACTGGGTGGAAATATGCACTTGGAGGTACGTCTGGCTCCATTTTGTTTGAAAATTTAACAGTACGGGGCGGAAATATGTACCAGGAGTTGCGTCTGGCTCAATTTCGTCTGTAAATTGATCAATACGGGGGGTGGTATATGTATCTGGAGATACGTCTGGCACCATTTTGTCTGTAAATTAATGATACAGGGTGGAAATATGTACCTAGAGGTACACCTGGCTCCATTTCGTTTGTGAATTGAATGTTACGGGGCAGAAATATGTACCCAGAGGTAAGTCTGGCTCTATTTTGTCTGTTAATTGAACAATACAGGGTGGAAATATGTACCTGGAAGTACGGTCTACCTCTATATTTTTTCTGTAAATTGAACAATACAGGGTGGAAATATGTACCCAGAGGTACGCCTTACTCCATTTCGTTTGTGAATTGAATGTTACGGGGCAGAAATATGTACCCAGAGGTAAGTCTGACTACATTTTGTCAGTTAATTGAGCAATATGGGGTGGAGATATGTACCCGATGGTACGTCTGGCTCCATTTCGTCTGTAAATTGAACAGTGCAGGGCAGAAATATGTACCTGGAGATCCGTCTGGCACCATTTTGTCTGTAAATTAATGATACAGGGTGGAAATATGTACCTAGAGGTACGCCTGGTTCCATTTCGTTTGTAAATGGAATGTAACGGGGCAGAAATATGTACCCATAGGTAAGTCTGGCTCCATTTTGTCTGTTAATTGAACAATACGATGCAGAAATATGTACCTGGAAGTACGGTATACCTACATTTCTTCTGTAAATTGAACAATACAAGGTGTAAATATGTATCCAGAGATACGTCTGACAACTTTGTCTGTAAATTAAGGATACTAGGTGGAAATATGTACCTGGAGGAACGCCTGGCTTTATTTTGTTTGTGAATTGAACAATATGGGGCAGAAATATTTACCTGGAGGTACATCTGGCTTTATTTTGTCTGTAAATTGAACAATATGGGGCAGAAATATTTACCTGTAGGTACGTCTGGCTCCATTTCATCTGTAAAATAAACAAAACAGTTTTTGAAATACTCAGACCAGCCCGTCTGTCACGAACAACCATGCCACATTCAAAGTCACCTAAATCCCCTTTCTTCCACCTTCAGATGCTCAGTTTGAACTGCAGCAGATCGTCTTGACCATGTCTACATGCATCGAGTTGCTGCCATGTGATTGGCTGATTAGAAAGTTGCGTAAACCAGCAGTTGGATAGATGTACCTAATAAAAAGGCCAATGAGTGTACATTAACTAGTGAAAATTTATTGTAAGGGGTTCCCAAAATTACAACAGCATTTATTACAGTTTACATAAAATAACTGTAGTGTTTTCAGCACAATACACTTTACAACAGAATAGTTCAAAACATCAGCATACATATGTAACTCCACCGGTCCTAAACCGCCGAACTCGCTCCGAGCTGGGTTCGAACTGGCGACCTTCCGCATGGGAGTCAGTTGCTCTAACAAGAAGGCTAAAGACCATGGCCTCTAGCATCTGTCGCTAGAGCACCTTTAGAGGTCAGAGGAGTGAGGTTTACCTGCACAGCAAACACTGGCTGGCATCTGTTACACTCACCCCCCTAAACTTCACTCCCATCCGGGTCACGGCACCAATGTAACCCCACCAGTCCTATACCGCCCAACCCGCTCCGAGCTGGGATCGAACCAGGGACTTTCCGCATGGGAATCAGTTGCTCTACCAAAGAGGCTAAAGACCATGGCCTCTAGCAACGGTCGCTAGAGCACCTTTAGAGGTCAGAGGAGCGAGGTTTACCTGCACAGCACACACTGGCTGGCCTCTGTTACACATATTTTTTCAAATCGGTGTGATTCTCTAAAGGAGCACTCAAGTCCGTTTGCTTCTTTAATTTAATAAAATAAGATGAAAAATTGAGCTGGATTGCAAAATAAAAAACAAAAAACACAAGCAAACAATCCGAGACATCAGAAGAGCTTGTTCTGCTCTTAATGACATTAGCGACATGACGAGCTCAATAACAACAAACAGTCAGACCGAATAAAACTCAATAATGCGTCTGACAGCGATCAGAAAGCACCTGAAATAATTGTTTTTCCAGTTCATTATGACGGCGGTAATCTCTCAGGAGAGAGCCAGAAGCTTCTCGCGGACTCTGGTTTAATTTCTGCACAATTCAATATTAACTGTTTAATTAACACATCTGAAGAGCCGTTATTGAATTGGAAATGAAGACGTAACCCGGTCGGGGCGTGCGCAGATGAATGCAGACTGGGCGTAAATGAAGTAAATGAAGAAATAGGGAAGATGCAGCTGTTGTCCTGGAGGACGCTTTCTCTAGAGACACTTTTGAGGAGCAGATGAGCAGAAAAGCACAGCGTATAGACGATTCTGAGTCTGTGTGTGTTCAGACAACTGCCCTAGTTCTACCCAACGCAGACTGGAGAAAGAGCTGAGATTGTGACTTTTTTAATTTTATTTCCACACGCAAACACAGCAGACTGTCGTGTTCAGCCAGGCTGTGGTTTATTCAGAGGTGGAGGATGATGAAATTAGAATGTCATGCATTATAGGCCATTGCTGTTTAAAGTTATCTCATTTTGATTACTTGCTGGAATAATTGAAATAGTTTGGTTAAATGAAAGAGTTTTCTATATTTTGTGATTAATGCTTTTTTACCTGTTTATGCTTCTGAATTGCTTTATAACAGGGGTGTCCAAACTTTTTTGGCCGAGGGCCAGATGCAAAAAACAAAAAAAAATGTTGTCCCGGGCCAAATTTTACATACATCACGTAGACACGCATATATATATATATATATATATATATATATATATATATATATATATATACACACACACACACACACACACACACATATATATATATATATATATATATATATATATATATATATATATATATATATATATATATATATATATATATATATATGGCTGAATGGATAGATTGATTGATGTGTGTGTGTATATTATTATGGAATTATTTTATTTCGGTCGTCCAACTGTGTTTCTAGAAAGACTTAATTTTTAAAAAATCTTGAATCTTCTCTGGGCAAATTACAGTTGCAACACTCATCATTTATAAATTCTCCTTCAGTGAAGGGTTTCCTGTGCTGTGCGATTAGCTGAGCGACCTCATAACTAGCCACACTGCAAAAAATGCTTTTCTTACTTAGATTTAGTCTTGTTTTGAGTCCAAATATCTGAAAAATTTTCTAATCAAGAAAAGTTTTCTAGACAAGCAAAACATATTGTCTTGTTTTGAGAAATAAAATGCTAATATTAAGTGAGTTTTTCCTTAAAACAAGCAAATGAAGGGGTAGGCAAAATAATCTTATGTCAAAGGAAAAACAAGATTATTTTTCTTAACCCATTGGCAAATTATTTTGCTTGTTTTAAAGAAAAACTCACTTAACATTGGCATATTATTTATTAATAATTGGCAAATTAGAAAATTCTCCTTTATTTAGGATTTTTTAGATACTTGGACTTGAAACAAGACAAAATATCTAAATAAAAAAAGCTTTTTTTGCAGTGCAGTGTAGAATTTTCTTGCACTTTAATAGCACAAAAAAACTGCTGTTGTTGAGCTGAAGGTGCAGCTGCTAATTGTTTTACATTTTGATCTCGTCCTGCACCAGTGTAAGAGCTGAAGGCCTGATGCTTTGTTTCATATTGTCTTTTAATATTATATTCCTTCATTACTGCAACTGATTTCTGGCAAATTAAACAGACACATTTCCCGCTGACCTCTGTGAAGAAATATTCTTTGCCCCAACGTGACTGAAACTTCTTGCACTGACTGTTGATTTTCCTTTTTCTTGGTGCGCCATGTCTCGCGGCTCTCGCCAAAATGTGATTATCAATTATGTTTCCTTCAGTTTGGTCGGTAAGTTTTACTTCATAACAAGAAGTGCTGCCTAATTGAAGGCATGTAATAGCGACACCCGGTGGTTATTTATAGAATTACGTTCATTTTTGTGTAGCGGGCGAGATTCTATTAATATTTATAAAAAGCATCGCGGGCCGCCACAAACCTGATTGCGGGCCGCAGATGGCCCGCGGGCCGTAGTTTGGAAACCCCTGCTTTATAGGACCTTGATCTTTCTTCCAACAAACTTTTCTTTAAGTTCGAAAGAAGTGACTTTTATTAACATTTTTATTAGTTTAAAGTGGAAAATTGTCTGGGTTGGTGTTGTATATTACAGTACAGAAACCTTGTGATAAACTGCCAGTACATTTTCTCTCATTTTACAGACTTAAACGGGAACAGTGAAGCATTTACCGCATTGTAATGTTGCCATTCCTTTTCACATCACTTAATAGGCGTTCAGGAACTGAAGACAACAAGTGATGAGGTGTTTCAGTTGTAGTTTTTGTCCAATTCTTCAGGCAAACAAGTCTTAAGGTGGGCAACAGTACGGGTCTTCGGTAACAGTACGCAGTCTTTTTTGCTGCATTTTGCACTTTAATATGCGCCACACATTCTCTATTGGAGACAGGTCGGGACTGCAGACAGGTCAGTCAAGTACCTGTATCCTCTTCCTCCGCAGCCAGGACTTTGTAATGTGTGCAGAATGTGGCTTTGCATTGGCTTGTTGAAATATGCATTGGTTTCCCAGGAAAAGAAGGCAGCATTAATGGTGCCATCACAGAAGTGCAAGTTACCTTTGCCAGGAGAACTTGATCATGACAGACCCTGGATTTTGGTCTTGTTGCCAGTAACTGTCTGGATAATCCTTTTAGCCTTTGGTCGGGAGCACACGGCGTCCATTTCTTCCAAAAAAGTACCCGAAATACTCATTCATCTGACCACCGTACACGTTTCCACTGTGCGATAGTCTATTCCAGATGCCTCCGAGCCTAGAGAAGTGAACATCGCTTATGGACACTGTTAACATAGGGCCTCTTTTTAGCACAATGCAGTTTTTACTGGCATTTGTGGATGTAACTACATATTGTGGTTCTTAAAGGTTTGCCAAAATATTCCTGGGCCCATGTAGTGATATTGTTTATAGATAAATGATGATTCTTGATGAAATGTCGCCTGAGGGATTAGAGATGAGAAATTAAACAATACAGGGATAAATATGTATCTGGAGGTACGTCTGGCTCCATTTCGTCTGTAAATTGAACAATATGAGGCGGAAATATGTACCCAGAGGTACATCTGGTTCCATTTCGTTTGTAAATTGTATAATACGGGGTAGTAAATGTACCCAAAGACACATCTGGTCTGGAGCACATGACGTCCATTTTTCCCAAAAAGTTCCTGAAAGTACTGATTCATCTGACCACAGTACACGTTTCAACTCTGTGATGGTCCATTCCAGATGCCTTCAAGCCTAGAGAAGTGAACATCACTTCTGGACACTGTTAACATAGGGCTTCCTTATGGCACAGTACAGTTTTCACTGGCATTTTTGGATGTAACTACGTATTGTGGTTCCTAGCAAAGGTTTGGCAAAGGATTCCTGGGTCCATGTAGTGATATCGCTGAGAGATTAGCAATCGGAAATTTAATAATCCGGGGTGGAAATATCTACCCGGAGGTACATCTGGCTCCATTTTGTCTGTAAATTGAACAATACTAGTGGTAATATGTACCTGAAGTAATGTCTGGCTCAATTTTTTCTGTAAATTAAACAATAAATGTACTCAGATAAATGTGGAAAAATGTACTCAGCGGTACATCTGTCTCCATTTAGTCTGTAAATTGACAAATACGAGGTGGAAACATGTACCCGGAGGTACATCTGGCTCCATTTCATCTGTGAATTGAACAATGCGGGGCAGAAATATGTACCCAGAGGTACATCTGGTTCTATTTCGTTTGTAAATTGAACAATACTGGGTGGAAATATGTACCTGAAGATGTTTTTGGTCCGGAGCACACAGCATTAATTTCTCCCCAAAAAGTACCTGAAGTACTGATTCATCTGACCACAGTACACGTTTCCAATTTGTGATTTTCCATTCTAGATGCTTCATAGCCTACAGAAGTAAACAGTGCTTCTGGACACTGTTAACATAGGGCTTTCTTATGGCACAGTATAGTTTTTACTGCCATTACTGGATGTAATTACGTATTGTGGTTTTTGACAAAGGTTTACCAAAGTATTCCTGAGTGTTTGTGGTGATATCGCTTACAGATGAATGACGATTCTTGATTCATGATTGTTTAGCTTAGGCTTGCGGCCTTGTCCTATATGCGGCCTTGTTTTTTTCTCTCATTCGCCGTGCGGTATCAAACATTGCATGAAAAATAGATGCTTAGAGCAGTTCCTCGAATCAAATATCTCGTTTGTCGCGAGGGGCATGAATGAATTCCCTGAATGAAAGAGCCAAACTGCAGTTAAAGTCCACCATTTAATAATTTGGCAAATAATTCGACTACAGATGTCCATGTAGGTTAAACACCATCACTTTCTACTGTGTGTGTGAATTTTGGCTCTGAAACTCAGCGCGCCCAAAAAGACACTCCCACACCCTCCCACTTTTCTTCCTCCGACACTCCCCCCTAAACAGAGCTGGACACGCCCACTTTTCTGACTTTTTCCAAAGTAGAGGTGTGAAAACACCCTGCTGAAACGAGGGGGTTTCATGGCCCTTTAAAGGTGAAATATCCAAATGTCTTCTCATATTTCTTTGAGGAATATTGTTTTTAAACTTTTCAATCATTTTCTCATGTATTTGTTGGCAAACAAGCGATTCTCAGCCCATCTTTGCTCCTAAAGGACTAGACTTTTCTTGGACTTCTTTTTATGACCAAATCATAATTATAATCACCTGTTGACATCACCTGTTTCAAACCACATCATTATTTAACTAATTTACCCGATTACTAGCCCTAAACTGCTCCTGTGTCAAATGTTCCTGGAATGTGTTGCAGGTCTGAATGACAGGAAAGGAAGTTGACCAGACAAAACACAAAATATTTTGTGTTTATATTGTCTGCAATGAAATACAAGTCAAAGTAAATTTGGAACTCGCTACTTTCTTTTTCTGATTTTGGGTTGTACAATAAATGTCACTTATATAATTAAACCATATTAAGGTAATATCTTTCTACAGTAGAAAACAGATAATGCTTGTAAAGTTTTCCCCGACACTATTACACAAGTTCTGCCATATACTGTTTGTGTTTTGCTCTTACTTGCTTCACTCTTCTGTCCAGCTCATCTCTGGGCGTCCCAGTGGAGATGGTGGAGCTGTTTCTCCAGTGCCTGCAGGTCTGTTTTGGGTCATTATGCTCCTGTCGGACGAGCCCCAGCCCGCTCAGCCGTGTACCAGAGGGGATTGCATGGTCCGCTTTGGTGGTGTTTGGGTTCAGGGTTTCTCTCACTCATTCTCCTCAGACCATCAGGCTTCCTCCTCCACGTCTGACAGCCTCTCCTCCGACTTTTCACCTCTTTCACCAAACCAAAACCTTGCAAGACAAACCCAGAATTTCACCATTTCATGCAAGACTTCTCCTTGCAAAGTATATTTATACAGTTTAATAGAAAATATCTGTAATCATTGAACGTTTTGTTATAAGATTTTTATTTTAAATTTGGAAAATGGTTAATTCAGAGAAACAGAGTTTTCAAGTAAACTTTATTTTACATTGCAAAAAATACATACTTCATTCTTAAATATCTACAAATTCTTAACCAGTTAAACTCTGCTGTTATTTTGGGATTTCTGCCTGGATTTTGCCTACCAAAATTTAAAAGATTTTAGACATCTTGTACAATTTTAATGCTTCCAAACAGTTTCCTACAATTATAAAGCACACGTTTTGAGGTAGGGTTGGGTATCGTTTGGGGTTATTTCAATACTGATGCTAAATTGTTACTTTTAAAACAGTACCGGTGCCAAAACGGTGCCTGAACGGATACTTTTTAGCCACAAAACTATTTGACAAAAAAAAAAAAAACAACACATTGTGTTCTTTTGATCGACCCTATTTTGTGCTAGTTCATTATGAGGCGATATACCTTCTATGTGAGATTTGATTGGACAGGAATCACAGGACTGATTTTTCTAATTACCATAGACAAGAAAAACTAAAGTAGTGACTGCAGGTTGAAAAAAAGTAGTGAAGTAAAAGTACAGATACTGCACTAAAAATGTACTCAAAGGGGAGTAAAAGTGCACTACTAAACTACAATTCCTGAGAAAAACTACTCAATTACAGTAATGTGAGTATTTGTAATTAGTAACTTTACACCACTGCAAACTACAAAAGTGAAAAAAGTTTTAAGTGTATAGTTAACAATAATAACCCTGATCATGTGGAAACAGAGTATCATCAAGAAACACCAAAACACATTTTTTGAGCTGTTGACAGTCGTATATGTGTCCCACACTGCTAAAAACACTATTAGGACACCTATATTTCACTAAAAAGTGTAAATTGGTTGTTTTTGCATTATTTCAAGAAAATTCGTACTTCCGGTTTGAAAAGAATTTTTGAAGCTGCGTCACGGTCATGACATAATAGCGTGTATTCCAGCGTGCAGACTGGACGTCTGTGCCAGAGTGTGTCTTATTACGTCTTTCAGTGTGTTGCATTAATGCATGAGTAAGGCTTGAATCAAACCAATCAGCGCGCTCTATTGTGCAACTTCATTAATATTCATTACTGTCACAGTGTTTACACGACAGAGAAACCACGTTGTGTTGGCAAAACAAGCGTGAAGTGTTGCTTTTATAGTTTGCTGCAGTTAAGTTTTGTTTTCATTTTCTCTCTGTGAGAGCGCAGCTGGAGTCACGTGTGGATTAACAGTGTACGCGACGCTCGACAACAATAACTTACATGTCTAAGGAGGATTATTGTTTACCTGAGAGCTGTTCTCATCTGCAAACGCTGAGATCCTGATTCGCTTGTAGTATTCTCTTCATAAAGGCGCGGCTCTAGTTGCTGGTGATTGTCCTGTCTCTACAGATTTGGTAAGTGAGCGACCAGCGCTCTTTGTTTATTCAGTTTGTTCGTATTGAATTAAGCTAACTATTGCGCCGAGAGTAAACATGTTAATACCACAACCAAACTTTAATCTCGTGTAGGATTTTCACCGCATTTTGTGACCGGAACAAACACACGCGGCTTTCTGACACTACCTGCCGTGTGCATCTAAGTTTTCGGGAAATGCTGAGGTTTTTTTTCTCTCATTCACCTTGCGGTATACAAACATTTCGTGAAAAATACACGCTTAGAGCAGTTCCTCAAATCAAATATCTCGTTTGTTGCGAGGGGCATGAATGAATTCCCTGAATGAAAGAGCCAAACTGCAGTTGAAGTCCACCATTTAGTAATTTGGCAAATAATTTCGACTACAGTTGTCCATGTAAACACAGTCACTTTCTCCTGTGTGTTTGTGTGTGTATTTTGACTCTGAAACTCGCACATGCCCAAATAGACACTCCCACACCATCCCACTTTAGTTCCTCCGACACTCCCCCCTAAACAGAGCTGGACACGCCCACTTTTCTGACTTTTTCCAAAGTAGAGGTGTGAAAACACCCTGCTGAAACGAGGGGGTTTCATGGCCCTTTAAAGGCTCTTTTGTACTAGAAAGTATCTGAAGTAAGTATTTACTCGCCTAAGTAGTGTTCCACAAAAACTCCATACACGGCACGCTCACATCATAACATGAGGGAACTGGAGCAGAAGGCCATCTAATTGCACTTGATTGTGCGTGATCTGTCTGAACGAAGACAGCATAATTACATCTTCAGGTCCTTCAGACAGATGGTCCTGCGCTTCCACAAAAGAAACTGCGCACCGTCTAACCTCATTCGGCAGACGCTCAGAAACACGCCACGGTGATCTTAGTGCTTCTTTCATTCCTTTAAGAAAATCTGCTCTTCTTTATCTTCTCCCGCTTTCCAACTATGGAGAACAATGTCACCTTTCTTGTCTTGCAGGATTTGCGTCAGTCTCACCTCTGCGGCCTCGACCCATCATGCATGTCTGATATTAGAACACTTCCGCTTTAATTATCTCCTCCAGATTCTCCATCCTTCATTATATCGCCAACGCTTTATATCCAGTGCCCTTGACCTGTGGCAGGCTTTCCGTCCGCATTTCTAGGTTAGGGAGAAACTAACTTTAATAGGCGATTTCAACAAGTAGAACATGTTCCTGGATCAGCATTACAACCGACCAATTAGGTGTGTAATTTTGAAATAGGTTCTGTTGTTGCGAACATAGTTCAGCGATTTGTTGATTTTCAAATATGCACATACTCATATATGTTCACCGGCCACTTTATTAGGTACACCTGTCCAACTGTTAATGCAAATTTCTAATCGGCCAATCACATGGCAGCAACTCAGTGCATTTAGGCATGTAGACATGGTCAAGATGATCTGCTGCAGTTCAAACTGAGCATCAGAATAAGGAAGGAAGGAGATTTAAGTGACTTTGAGCGCGGCATGGTTGTTGGTGTCAAACGGGCTGGTCTGAGTATTTCAGAAACTGCTGATCTACTGGGATTTTCACACACAACCATTTCTAGGGTTTACAGAGAAGGGTTTGTAAAAGGGAAAATATCCAGTGAGCGGCAGTTCTGTGTGTGCAAATGCCTTGCTGATGGCAGAGGTCAGTGGAGAGCAGGCCCGGATTAAGAACTCAGGGGCGCCTGGGCACATTGTTTTGTAACCCCCCTAACTGGCCGCACCCCTATAGTTGAATTTAAAAAATAAGAATAATATAATAATTTTTAAATAAATAAATCTACAATTTGTATATAGTACATATGTATTTATAGTCTACAAGGATTTAACTTATTTTTCAAAGCATTGAATAAAAATACTAATAAAACTATATATATATATATATATATATATATATATATATATATATCTTTTTTTTTTTTTTTATTTAATGGTTTTTTAATGTATTGCTTTAACAAACTTATAAAGCATATTATTGTCATGGCATATAACGCACAATGCTTCTCCAATCCAGTTCTATGAATCTGAGTCTTTCATAATACAAACACTGATTTACTGTCTCTCTCCTCCTCTCCCTGTATTTTCTCTACTCTTCTCGTGATGAAGACTTGATTATAAACCTAAAAGTATCCGAAATCACAGACACTATACCTCTTCTCTCCTGTCTCTCTCCTCTTCTGGGCCTTTCTCTCTCTCTCCCTCTCTCTCCTTTTTTGTCTGTCTCTCACACGATGAATCCAGTCCGCGCTGCGCTGCCGTTAGCCTCCTCCGCCTGGTTAATGCTATCTCATCATTTAAAGTTACCATAACGTCTTCTTCTGTACCCTCATTCTCCTGATCAAGGGTCTGTTTAAAGATGGTGTGTATGGAAAATGCCTCAATAAAGATGCCTCCTCTTTCTGTCGCGTTTGCTAAATCCACTTGTCCACTCATTTTTGATCTATGACAGATATAACGTTACACTAAAGTCCGCTCAGTTTAGTGCGGGTTATTACAAAACTGACGTTTCCGCACTTGACCAATTACAGTATTCTGTTTAGTTAACGAAAAAAAGGCAGTTTAAATATAATAATAATATTAATATGTGATCGCAATTGTTTTGCTCAGAGGAAATACAGTTATCTGAGCAATATAGTTTTTGCAGAGAGGGCACCTATAAGGCTAAACATTATTAAATACCCACGAGACACTTGTGACTTTATATCACATTTGCATTATTATTAAAAAATGCTTCCTTCCTGTTAAAAATACATTTATTTCCAATCTGATATGTAATGGTGAGAAAAAAAAGTAGCACGAGTTCAGCTGATGGTGGATTCGAACCGAGTTTATAATTAATCGCGTCAAAAGATGAATCTGTGCGCCTTACAAGGTGCGCCACTGCGGCTGTGCTGTTCAATAGCTCTTTACTCATGTTGTCTCTATCAATCAGGCATCGGTGTGCGTAAACCCTGAATAGCTTATTCCAACTACATGCGCTATTTGCAATTAGCCAAAAAAGACACTCCGAAATTGTCTTTTTTTCTCCCCCCTCGCAGGGGCCCCTAGTGCGCACGGGCCCCTGGGCCTGTGCCCATAAGGCCCATTGGTTAATCCGGCCCTGGTGGAGAGTGGCGGGATTGATTGGAGCTGATAGAAAGGCAGCAGTAACTCAAATAACCACTTGTTACAACTGAGGTGTGCAGAAGAGCATCTCTGAACACACAACATGTCCAACCCTGAGGCGGATGGGATACAGCAGCAGAAGACAACATCGGGTGCCACTCCTGTCAGCTAAGAACAGGAAACTAAGGCTACAATTGGCACAGGCTCACCAAAATTGGACAACAGAAGATTTGAGAAACGTTGCCTGGTCTGATACGTCTGGATTTCTGTTGCGACATTCGGATGATAATGTCAGAATTTGGCACCAAAAACATGAAAGCATGGATCCATCCTGCCTTGTATCAATGGTTCAGGCTGGTGGTGGTGGTGTAAAGGTGTAGGGATATTTTCTTGGTACACTTTGGGCTCATTACTACCAATTAAGGATCATGTCAGCAGCCTACCTGAGTATTGTTGCTGACCATGTCCATCCCTTTATGACCACAGTGTACTCATCTTCTAATGGCTAACCCAGCAGGATAACGTGCCATGTCATAAAGGGTGAATCATCTCAGACTGGTTTCTTGAACATGACAATGAGTTCACTGTACTCAAATGGCCTCCACAGTCACCAGATCTCAATCCAAAAGAGTACTTTTAGGATGTGGTAGAACGGGAGATTTGCATTATGGATGTAAAGTCAACAAATCTGCAGCAACTGTGCGATGCTATCATGTCAAAATGGAGCAAAATCTCTGAGGAATATTTTCAGTACCTTGTTGAATCTCTCCCACGTAGGATAAAGACAGGATAAGGGTAAAAGTGGGTCCAACCTTGTACTAGTAAGGTGTACCTAATAAAGTGGCCGGTGAGCTTATTATGCCAAACTAAATTTTATTTTGAAAAAAACTTAAAATTGTCTTGCTCAATTACATTCTATATAATTTGATTATTATTTGTTTTATTACACAATATTACTAACAATTTTACCTTCAATTACTTGCAATATTAATAATATCGGTGGAAATTTAAACCACACAGAACTGAACTAAACTGAAATTCAACTCTGAAGTCTGGACTTTAATTGAACTATGTTAAGCTGCTTTGACACAATCTACATAGTAAAAAGTGCCATATAAATAAACATGAATTGAATTGAAAATTGAAGATTGCGCAGTGGCTTGCATACCATATATTTATTCACCTACATCTCCCTATGATTTTAGGGATACACTGGTTAGAGATCAGGGGAGGGCTTGTAAAACCCAAAACTTTCTGGAATTAATGAAAATAAATGAGTTCAATGTAACGGCGCTATAATGTTTTATAGTCCAAATAAACCCTTTCAAATGCCAGCCAGTGGTTATTTCGACCATGCTTTTGTACTTTGTGAATCGTCTGAATGCTTGCTTGGTCTTAAAATGAGATTTATATAGCACTGAGAGGCTCGACAAGGCACAACAAATAATATCAGCAACTACAACTTTATTTGTTCCCCCAGATAAATATCAGAAACGGCAGCACGATGGCTCAGTGGTTAGCACTATCGCCTCACAGCAAGAAGGCTGCTGGTTTGAGTCCCGACTGGGTCAGTTGGGATTTCTGTGTGGAGTTTGCATGTTCTCCCTGTGTTGGAGTAAGTTTCCTCCGGGAGCTTCGGTTTCCCCCACAGTCCAAACACATGCGCTATAGGTGAATTGAATAAGCTAAATTAGCCATGGTGTATGTGTGTGATTGAAAGTGTATGGGTGTTTCTCAGTGCTAGGTTGCAGATGGAAGGGCATCCACCAGGCCCGGATTGGGTAATCGGGAGGAACGGGAGAATTCCCGGTGGGAATCTCAGCAGTCACACTTTTTTCTTCTATTTATTTATTTGACTTTACTCTTTTTATTCACTATTTTGCCGCAGCGCCACTCTTTTTATTTATTTTCTTGCAGCCCCATGGGAAAAATGCAGCCTGCAGGTTAACTAACATTAATGATGATGATGTAATGTAACTATCGACCCCAAACAGTGGCACCTTAGTGGATATAAGAATTCGAATAACATGAATAATACACCTGCTCAATGAAAATCAAATGATTCACTTCATTAAAAAATCTGACATAACTTGATCAGAAATCTAAAAATGGGAGAAAAAGATTGAGCCATCAAAAGAAAGTAGTGCTGTGTCTTAAGGGTCGCAAGTCATTAGTTATTTTTTACTCCCATTCTAATAGTTAATCAACCGGATGAAAAGTGGTGATAAAATTGACCAAAAGTGTTTGTAGAACTCGGCAGGGAAACCATCGGGTCCTGGTGATTTATTATTAGGCATGAGTTTAAGTGCAGTAGAATTTTCTTGTTGTGATAAAGGGGATTCAAGAGAATTTATTTGCTGTTCATTTAGTTGAGGTAAGTTGATATTTCTAAGAAATGAGTGAATGTCATCCTGGGATGGGTTTTTTTCAGGGGAATATAAATTACTGTAAAATTTTTGAAAGATCTGATTTATTTCTTCTGGTGAGTTGGTGGGTTTCCCTGCTGAGTCCTTAATGACTGATATTGTTGTTTTTTCTTTATTGTGTTTAATTTGATTAGCCAGATATTTACCAGATTTGTTACTATGATGGAAGTGTTCTTGTCGTAATCTGTGAATAAGGAATTGAGTGTGTGCATTAATTAATTTATTTAATTGTGATTTATATTTTCTTAGCAAATCTTGTGTTTCTTCTGTTGGATTATTTATGTTAATGTCTTCTAGATCTTTAATTTTCTGTTCCAGTTCAGCTTGATGTTCTTTCTCTTTCTTTTTTTTGTAAACAGAGTATGAGTATGAGTCATTTATCTCTAGAAAGCATCTCTAGAAAGCATGCCCACTCTCTTTTAAAATAACTGTTGAAATCCTGGTCTTGAAGAAGAGAGGTGTTGAATCGCCATCTAGAAATGGGTTTATGTCTGGTGTAGGGATGTAACGGTATTGTAAATATTAATATTAATTAATATTAATTTTTTTCGATATTAACGAAGTCGCATGACTCGGTAAAACTATAGGTCTTCTGAGAAAATTTGCTCAGGCGAATGAAGCGAACGGGAGGTAGCGAAAACTACAATTCCCATCAGCCCATGCTTGACCATCATCCCTTGCGGTCTGTTGTCGCTACAGATCCAGTAATGCGGAAATGGATTGTGCTGCTAGAAGCGGGGATCAAAAAGAGCTGGAAAACTCTAAAGCGGGTGTACTGAATAGCGGTGTTGTCGCGCGAGTTCTTATCAGCTGTGTTGTCGCGCGCATACTGAATAGCGGTGTTGTCGTGCGAGTTCTTATCAGCTGTGTTGTCGCGCGAGTTCTTATCAGCTGTGTTGTCGCGTGCGTACTGAATAGCGGTGTTGTCGTGCGAGTTCTTATCAGCTGTGTTGTCGCGCGAGTTCTTATCAGCTGTGTTGTCGCGTGCGTACTGAATAGCGGTGTTGTCGCGTGAGTTCTTATCAGCTGTGTTGTCGTGCGAGTTCTTATCAGCTGTGTTGTCGCGTGAGTTCTTATCAGCTGTGTTGTCGTGCGAGTTCTTATCAGCTGTGTTGTCGTGCGAGTTCTTATCAGCTGTGTTGTCGCGTGAGTTCTTATCAGCTGTGTTGTCGCGTGAGTTCTTATCAGCTGTGTTGTCGCGCGAGTTCTTATCAGCTGTGTTGTCGCGCGCGCGTACTGAATAGCGGTGTTGTCAGCACACTGTTCAGATTGATGCAGACACGAGACCTCTATCTTACTCATGGTTTGTCCTCTCAAGTGGGGGAAAGACAATGCACAACGTTACCCACTGCTGTCAACCTGGGCCAAGTCATATCTCTCTTGTCCCAGAAACCTCAGTCCCAAATGAGAGGGTTTTTTTCTGTTGCAGGGGACATTGTAAATACCCAGAGATACCAGCTTTTACCAGATTATATTTATATGATAATTTTCCTTTAAACCCATCTCTATCTAAGTGAGTGACTGATTAAATGTTGAATGTGAGGAGTTTTCAACAATACTAAATTGAAACTTTATTTTTTTACATGGTTTAATATTTTTTTGTTATTAAAATTGAAGTTCCTGTTTCAAAGCTTACAGATAGATGGCTAATTTGTATGTCATTGACACTTTTGGCACTTTTTTGGAGTATTTTCATAAGTTTTATTTTTTCCTGTAAATGATTCAATAAATACCGTACCGTGACATTCATACCGAGGTATTACCGTACTGTGAAATTCTGATACCGTTACATCCCTAGTCTGGTGGTTATATTCAGTTTTAATGTTACAGGAGCGTGATCACTAATGATTATTGGGTGGATCTTTGATTCAGAAATATTGGATAAAATAGAATTACTGGTGAGAAAATAGTCAATGCGGGAGTACGAATGATGAACAGGTGAATAAAATGAGAATGCTTTAATGTCCGGATGCTGGAGGCACCAACTATCGCCAAGACCCATTCTCATATTTACTCCCATTCTAATAGTGCTATTGTGGTCCAGTGGTATGGACGTAGACTTTCAATACAGCGGTAAAGTATTTTTTTTTTTTCATTTTTATTGTTAAGGCATATAATACTGTTAGGGCTGTTAAACATTTGGATTTCTAAAGCAGCTGTTTTCTTGAAAAAGACGTGATAGTGTTCAACTGAATTGGAATCAGTCGTGAACTGAGGTGGGCCGGTCTGGCTTGAAACTCCAGGGCTGAAAATGAGTCCCACTCCGGCCCTGGCATCCACTGCGCAAACAGATTCTGGAATAGTTGGCGGTTTATTCCGCTGTGGGGTTCCCTGATAAATTAGGAACTAAACTGGAAAACAAATGAATGAATGAAAGTTTGAACGGTTACCATCCCAGTGCCAGCTTGTTGTACCATTTTTTTCCTCACAACAACTGCTTGACTGCAACTGAGCTACTTCATCTTCAACTTTTTCACCAAACTCTCAGGCAAACGCAAGTATTTTTCAGATGGCAGCCAGTGTTTTTGTCAGTCCTGAACATGTGTGAGGTCTTAAATTGTGATTTATATTGCTGCGAGAGATCCAACAAGGTACAACAAATAATATCAGCAAGATACAACTTTATTGCAGCTCACCGACGCTTTATTGAGTTTTGGAACCGCGCGGCCTCTTGTGTATAAGCGACCGCCAGTGTTGGGCATGTTTACAACTTTTATTTCAGGGACAGAAGAAAGAAAGGCGAAGAAGATAGATGCCGTAAATAAATAAACAAATACATAATGCATAAGAAATTGTCACCCACAGCCCCGGGACAAAAGTGGGAGGATTTGGCTGAAAATTGGAGTGTCAGGCGAAGCCACTCTGCTGGAATGACACGCCCCGCAGCAACTGTCCCACAATGCAACCTGCTCTGCTTTTACCTATTCATCAGAGCAGTCAGGCTACTCGCTATGCAAATCGAATGCTAAAACATCCAGTCAGTCTTCCTGCAACTTTTTTTTTTTTTTGTGCACTCGCACCGCCTCGACCTTCGAGGCTCTTTTTGAATTCCAAATGACGGCGACGTATTCCCTCGCGCTTAATGGTGGCATTCATTTCCGGAGTCTGATGAATCAGCGGAGATGCTTTGTTTAAGTTTGCCGCATTAATAATAATAAGGTTGTGCTAAACTTCTCATTTAGAAACGCCTCTGTCCTACTTTGCCCTTAATCTTGTCCTCTGGAATATAGCGATCCCAGGGCTCCTGCCAGTGTTTACTTCAGCGAATCCGGGGTTTTGAAAAGAGCGAGACTGGAGTATGCATTAATGTGAAGGCTTCAAACACTTGGCAGAAATCTGAATCATTTTGATATCGCCCTGGGAGAAAATTTGATGCTGTCACACCAGTCCAATTTAAGCGGGGGATTTGCAGCATGAAATGCCTTCTATTGCGCAGAGATTGCTACTTGACGGAGAGAGCCATTCCTGTTGCCATTTACGCAGGCAGTCCTTTTAAGGATGAGTTGATTTATTTATTTTTTTGCTGATGCTGAGTGTGGGGTGAACGTTAGCTAATGTCCGCGCAGATTTCCTTCATACTGGGAGTTTTTCCATTGTTGTTTTTCTGTAGCGAGTGGAAAATGAGTTACGAGAGGTCATTGTACGGGGAGATGCATTATTTATGCTGTAGGTTAAACCACTGCGCTGTTGGCCGCGAGGACAGATATTTTTGTTTGTTGTTTGTGTGAAGCACTTTTTATGGGATCCCTGAAGGCTGTACAGGCCTGCGAAGCTGATGTGATTTGATGGGTGCTTCTGTTTGTGATTGAGCAGTTAATTAGACATATAGAGATGCTGTATTGAGCTTTGTGTTATTTTACATTTTTGGATTAATCCAATCAAAATTATTCGCCCTCCTTTGAATTTCGCTTCTTTTCAAATATTTCCCAAATTATATTTAACAGAGCAAGGGATTTTTCACTTTCACGATCTAACACTTTCAGAAATAAAAGGTATACGCCAAGCTGTCCCTGGGGTGGTACCTATTTAAAAAAGGTTGAAATTTGTACCTAAAAAGGCCCATATTAATACCTCGAAGGTGCATATTTGTACCTAAAAAGTACAAAAGTGTTGCTCTTAACATTTGTAGGTACTAGAGATGCAACAATACAGTTAGCCCATGGTTCAATACATACCTCGTTTTTTTAACACGGTATTTGGTTTGGTTCTTATGGCTTGACGTGTGTTTTTTTTTTATTCTATAGGCAATAGGAACAGCATGGGCGTGGTAGTGGGGGGAAAAGTGGACCTGACTTCCCAGGGCCCCGTCTAGGGAGAGGGCCCTTTGAAATCCCACCAATTTTTTATTATTATTAATTTTTTTGTAGCCTACTTCGAATTAGTTGGCCCCTCCAATTGATGTCAATGTCATTATTTATTTCAAAATATATTGAACCCCCCCCCCCCCCCCCCCCCCCCCGAAATGGTTTAGTAAAAGGTGAACTGAGTTTGCTTGTTATGAAACTACATCTAATTAAAGTTAACATAGTCAACTCCAGACAGCTGCTGCTAATGAAGGGCTCGAAATTGCGACCATTTTGGTGGCATATAATGCTGACTTGTGTACAGTCATTACTAGGGAAACCGTAATATTTCAGCGCTCCTAAAGTGCCCCCTTGTGACAGAGAAAAATAAATTTTTTCAGCTGTTTATGGTCAAATTATTGCAATTATCGATCCATGTGTAAATGTGAAAGAAGTTAATGTGTCTTTTTAAAAATCTAAACAATTAAGTAATACTAATATAAGAAATTATATACTTGATTTTTCCCTTTTAATGGTATAAAGGTTGAAATGCCATTGTATTAGATATTTTGTGTCTGTATACGTCTGCAAGATGTCTGTTAAAGATCTCTTGATCTGGAAAGCACCTGCTGTATACAAACGTCTGGCAGACGTCTGTATGATGTCAGTTTTACACACATTCTGAATCGCAAAGATCTTAAAGATGTCTAATTGAAGTCTATTTCACATCTGATAGGAAACGTCTTGTAGATGTCTTGCAGATGTGAATGCAGACGTCAAAAGAGGAACAGTAAGAGGTTAAGGAGAAAAAAATAAAATAAAAACGATCTATTGCAATACTCATTTTGTTTTACTTAAGTCAAGAAAAGTACAGTAGTTCCTAGTATATTGTATTAAAAAAATTAACACTGAAATCTCACAGCTGCTGGTAGCCCATGTACAAACTGGGGAACATACTATCCTACACTTTGAAAATAAACATACATGTGAAGATAGTAAAGATAAATTGGCCATTTCGAATAAACATATTTATACTTAAGTAAACATAAATAAACCATCTTAATTATCTCGGTGCTGAAATAATGTGAGACCGAATTCCAGGGCTATTCAATTGGCGACCCATGAGCCAAACCCGGCCCCCGAGGCATTTTGTTCTGGCCCTCCAAATAGTGTGACCAAGATGTGAAAATGAGTGCACTTCAGTAGCACAGTCTCATTTAGTTATGTTGCCAGTTAATTTGAAACCCACCACAGGGTGTCCGGTCAGAGACGTAGAAGATGGTTTGGGTTATGGGAGTAACCCGTTTATTGTCACCACAACTCAGTATGCAAAGGTTATTGATTAAGTGTGTATGTGTTATCTTTCTATAAAACAGAAATAAAAAAGAAAAGTAAATATACATATAAACAGATAAATAGATTTAAGAAACAGATGGCTGGGGCATAAACAAATGAATATATACATAAGGCATAGATATATATAGATACACTAGATACACTAGATATCGCATAGGGACCCTGAGCATGCGTCAATAGCGCCGCCACATTGGTACAGTGCTCCCAGGACAAATGTCATTCAACCGCACTAGTCAAGACAGTGTTATTACGAGAAGATGCGGGACTTTAGCGCTGTTTACGGGTGTAGTAACGAGCAAACAAAGAAAACAAATCACAAAGGCAGAACATTTCATGAGTAATATTACGTTTTTTTCTGTTTTTGTATGTTCTGAACTTTTGTGCTAATCAGGTAACGTTATTGATGATAACAGTCAAAAGCATTCACCATACGGCAAAGCAGCTCTAACACTCGGCTTATGCTAGTTTTGTTGAATAAAATCAGCAAACAATGCAGAAGAAATATGACAACGAGATGCTGCGCTGCCAGAAACTTGTATTATTGTCGGCAAACGTTAGTGAAAGAGTCGTTCGGGGGATTTATTCACAAACGAATCGCTCCCTCCGTCAGTATGAGAAGTGAAAGCAGGAGAGGAGCTGTGTTTCAGGACATGATTAGATCAAATTTAACAGGGAGGGTGGATAGTACATTTCTGTACACACAAACACAAGCTTTTTGTCAGGAATGCCAGTGCGGTCACTGATCCATCAATTTAGAAAAGTGATGTAAAATTATAATTTTCGTAATTAGAAAAAAAAAAACATACTAACATCCAGGAAAACTCCCGATCATAGATATATGTGTATATGTGTATATCTCTGGCTTTGGATGGCCACAGTCCTCCACTGTACCTTGGTCCCGCATTCATTTCAAAGGAGCGCTACCCTGTAGCAAGATGGCGACGCTATTGGCGCATTCCGTCCAATAGACAACAATAGGCCAGGCGACATCTAATGTATATATCTATGTACATAAGGCAGCTGTACAGAACACATAGTGCTCACTGGGATATGCCTGGGCATGTCCAGCATGCATGAATATTATTGACTATTCCAACTAGGTTAATTATAACTGCCCAAATACTTTTAAACAACCACTTCTAAATGCAAATACAAGTAAATACACATTAGTAACATTAAGACAGAAAACTTTTAAGTAAGCAGAAATATTTATATTCTAACGTCGAGCAAACAGCTGACCGCAAAGTGAAAGCCGAAGAAAACCGCTAAATGAACAGCACTCACAATAATATCACAAAAGTCAGAAAACACACGTACTTTCATATACGCACACGACTTATAACATAAACAGGAGTTTATCATATGCAACGGCACAGAAAGCTTTGTTTGCGATCAGTTAAGCTCACTTACACATCCGCCGAGCGCAGTGGGCGGGTTGTTTTGCTACACGTAGCTCGGCGAAGCTGATAGGCTGCCTGCATGTCTCTCAGCGAATGTTGATTGGCCGCTTGCCTTTCACTCAGTCTCGGTAAAAGGGCGAGAGAATTGCGATCAGCAGTCAACACATTCAAGATTATAATGGCCTTTTTAACACAAGACATCGAAAAACGGCTGCTATAGCTATGAAGTGTTGTGCGTCTGTTCAATTCAGTATAAGCTGCAGAGGCTGCGCAGAGCATGAGTCACCATAAGCGAGTGGCGGAACAGCTGAAAACATTTGGATATGTTTTGTAGAAAATGTCTTTTGTACAATGCACTTTAATCATTAATAGGCATGCAACGATTAGCTGATTTCACCATTAACTGCGCTTTAATCTGTCATAGTTAATGAATCGTAGTGGCTTCTCTAAGCCGCATTTCTGTTGCACGGAAAAGTTATGACAAGTTGCCAACTGTGCACTAGTTCCAAGTATGTACACCGAGATTAACTATTGTAGGGGCCATTCTCATATCACGTCTTTTCCGCTTGCAAGTTTGTTATTCCTAATGTAAGAATGACAATATGCGCGCACAAGCGGAGCAATGCACTTGCCTCTTTCAGGGTGCACGCAGTAGAAAACATCTCACGGTGAGAGTTGTGCGGGGAGGAGTTTTCTCATCTCAGCTCATGAACTCAAGTGGTGCTCACTGCAGAGCCATTTGGGCAGAGCTGAGCTCCAGCGAGCTTGAGCTCCTCCTTTCTTGCACTTCTTCTACGAGAGATGTCACTGGGGGTAGGGTTAGGGGTGGGGTTGGTGTACGCATTAAAACAGCTTATAGGAGGAGGAGCGAGAGCTCATGCTCCCCCTCGCTGGAGCTCAGCTCTGCTCAAATGGCTCTGCAGCAAGCAGTGTCTCCATGGACTTACATGCACACACAGTCAATTCGGGAAGATATAAAATGCACAAATTATTTAAATGCAAATCTGAGAAAATCGCAATTCACAAGCACGAACTGAACCATGGAGGTCGTACCAAATGGTTCAATATTTTATTGAGAATCGTGACATCCTTAGTAGGTACTAATATATATTTTTGAGGTACCAATATGGACCCTTTTGGGTACAAATGTGTACCTATTGGTACCACCCCAGTGACAGCTCATGTACCTTTATTTCTGAGTGTACACTATATTTTTTCTTCTGGAAAAAACTTATTTGTTTTATTTCAACTTTAATAATAGCAGTTTTTAATTTTTCAAAGCATTTTAAGGTCAATATTATTAGCCCCCTTAAGCAATATTTATTTTGGATTGTTTACAGAACAAATGATCGTTATATGACTTGCCTACGTACCCTAACTTGCATATTAACCTAGTTAAGCTTTTAAATAGCTGAATACTAGTGTAACGGATGCCAGTTAGCGAAGTGCTATGCAGGTAAACCTCACTCCTCTGACCTCTATAGATGCTCCAGCAACAGACTTTCATATAAAGAATCCCCAGTTTGATTCCAACTTGGAATGGGATGGGTGCAGTAGCACCGGTGAGTTACATGTGGGGGCTCGTCCGGGATGGAAGTGAGGTTTAGGGTGTGTAAGAATGGGGTTTAACCAAAGTGGTTTGAACTGTAGTTTTGCAAAGCGACTAAAAAGTTATCAGTATGATGGTAAAAAACTGTACATCGTGGTCAAACCATTTTTCTGCAATCTCATACCAAAAATGGAAATAAAGGCAGTACTGCTATAAATGTGGGATAGCGTTGATATTATGTGATTGTATTGTATTGCAATATGGAACAATTAAGTGTTGATGTTAACTCTGACCTGCGAAATCGCATCACTTGACTGCTTGAGACCAACCGAGGATCAAAACATGACCTCTCTGGACAGAAATTTAAACCATTGAGCAAATTGTTGCCTTTTTTAATGTCTAAACTTCTTGTTTAATCCCGCCCCTTTTCGCAGCGCCATATGATAGAATTTCGCACACACAAACTCTAGTGTGACCGCAGCTTAACTGAGCTGTTGGCGAACGAGTTGTTGTCAGATCATGTAGTGTTTGACCCCCCTCTTGTGGATCATTTAGGTAGTGTCATGTAGTGCGAACACCACAGCAACAAAATCAAGTCATGTAGTGTAAACGGCACAGCGATCTGCCACTGTTTAAAGTCATGTAGTGTGAACTAGGCTTAAGTTAACTTAATTGGTTTGTGCTGGGACAACATGAAGAAATTGTGTGTATTTATTAATCAAAATGTTGCTCTTTGCTCATAGCAGCGTGGACAGCATCTGGATGTTGTTCATTATTTATCTATCACAGCAAGCTTTATTTACATGTTATGTTTTGCTTCTGATCTAATGCAGGCCACCAAATCACGGTCAGTGTTTTGTACATTACATAAGCAAGGAAAAGTTGCTGCTGCAGTTCACCAAATGGCCACCAATGTCACTGAGTTTCTGAATTTACACACAAATTGAGGTAAACGAGGGAACAAATCCAGCCACAGCATCTCCTCAGTGAGAGTTAAACAGATAAAACCGCTGAACATGACACGACTCATCAGCATGATGTATAAATATGTAAATTACTCCCAGAGGTGAAACACAATATGAACATATGCATTGTTTGTAAGATTACAGCACAGTTGAGAAAATCCACAATCTGTCGCGAGCACAGGCAGATTTTCAACCTGAGGCCGCTTGAATTTTACCTCTTCATTATTTTTGGATGTGTGCATTTCTGTTTTAAATGCTCAGAGGATGCTGGGTGTATCATCTTATGTATCAGATCATTCATTCATTCATTCATTCATTCATTCATTCATTCATTCATTCATTCAAGTGTATGGACTATCACTATCCCTTTTTAAAAAATGATCAGAGGATGCACGGCTTATTGCCTATTAAATTATATATATATATATATATATATATATATATATATATATATATATATATATATATATATATATATATATATATATATATATATTTATCTAAGTTAATTAGTGTGTGAACGCTAACTTTTTTCTTAATACTTTTATTATTAATAATAAACATTTAGTTATTCATTTATTTTATTACTTTAAAAATAATTATTTAAAAATAACAGTACAGATCTGTGTTTTTACACCTTTTTTTCTTTATTCTCTATGCACGTTTCAAGCTGTGTTGCAAATTACATACTCGCATACATACACATTCTTATACATACAAATTATATACAATTTTAAGAAACATTTTGATGGCATGCTTTTTCCAAACACAACCTAAATTACTGCCATTTACCCTTTAAAATATATTTTTTTGCATCTTAAATATGTCATGTTTCATCTTATAAACATTTTATTTTAGTTTTAAAGGGTGCAGGTAAAAAAAACAGGCAGGGCATGCTACAAGCACTTGGACAGAAATGTCTAATTTCATGCAAAAGTGATTTAATCGATTAAAATAGTTAATTATTACCATTTTAGTAGGATAAATTATAATGAAAGCTACACAATTAAGTAGTAAAAAAAGTACTTTTGAGCATTATATTTAAAATCAAAGCCTTGAAAACACTCAATTGAATTTTTTCAAAGACTTTCAGCACATCTACAAACACTAAACACTTTATTGAACATCAAAACAGCATAAGAAAATATGCATAAAAGAAACTTAGAAAATCAAAAAATTTGCAGTGTTTGATAAATAAATCTTTAACAATATTTTTACATTTAAAACAATATTTTTAGTTACACATTATATTTGTAATACAGTAATATCATTTTTCAGTATCATAATGCGTGTTGATGAATCTGAAGGGAGTCGCTCACCAGGTGTGCTGTATTGCGTGCTTTGTGTGTGTGTGTGTGTGCATTTCCTAGCAACAAGAGCAAATGCCTGACATCGCTGAAGCATCCAAATTTTCATTAAGGCATTCTATATGTATTCTATAGTCTTTGCAGTGTCCGTATTTCTCAAAGCTGTTTAGAACTACATATTTAGAGATGGTGTGTCTATAGTCTTTGGTACGTGCCTTTAATGTACCTCTTGGCCACATTGTCTCCCATTAATGTCAATAGACTGGACTGTCTTAGCAATTGGCTAAATGTTACGGAGGACTAAGCAAAATTGCTTCTACTTGATGTTCTCAACTCCCAGTACAACTTTTCAATGAGCAAAATTGTTTGTATTCAATACTTAATTATTATAATTTTCCATATTTGCAATGCCTGTGCTTTGGATTTTTTTGTAGTCCACTTAGAATCCAACATGGAAACCATTTTTGTTTGTTATTGGCATTGATTGTTTTGAAATTCAAATGACACTTACATGCCTGTGTTTTATTTCTGTAATATGTATATTATATATATATATATATATATATATATATATATATATATATATATATATATATATATATATATATATATATACACATATATATATATATATATATAAGCAAAAAGTAAAAGTTTGTACCTTAAAGGTCTATATTAATACCACAAGGGTATATTTTAGTATCTAAACGTACAAAAAAAAGTACAAAAGTGTTCCTCTTAAAATTATATTTGTAATAAAGTCTTATAATTTTTAAGTAAGCAATAAAACATTATCCAGGCCAATTATTAACCTAGTATAATTGTAATTTTTATACTGTCATATCAGTAAATGTACACCACACTCCAAAAATAAAGCCGTCACTGGGGTGGTTCCTTTTCAGAAAGTTTGAAATATATATGTATATTGGGGGTTGGTTGGTGGTGTGAGGTGCGCGCGAACTGAAGAGCAGGTGGAGGGACGGGAGGTTAGGAGATGGTTTGGGCTTGGTGCTCTACCAAAAAGCTGGCCGGACTGTACCAAAAGACCGGGAGACTCAGATGAGTCTGAAAAACGGGAGACTCCCGTAAAAAAAAGTGTTGACAGATATGATATATATATCATTTTTTTTATTTAAAAACTATTTTATTGACAATGCATTTTCATCATATAGAAATGTATTTATAATCTAAAAAAGGCAAGTCAATTTTCAATTTATCCTAAGTTTAATTTTAACACCATTGCACAATCATTAAACTTTCATAACTTCAGAATTGACTTTGTGCGTGCTTTCTAGAATCCTGTGAACTTCTTTCTGCTCAACTTGTTTAGCGCTCACGAGGACGCAAAAGAAACTCAAGCAAACTTTTTTTCTTCCCGTCTCGTCTCCTGCGGGCGTTATGAAAGAGATTCAGCAGGCTGGAGATAATAGGAAGGGATTTACTGAATAATAAAGTTCAGTGTCTGATTGCGTGTTTTCATGGAGACAGTTCTCCGTGTAGCGGCTCCGGCTCCTGTCGAGGGCCGCTGCTGAAATGGATTAACATGTCAGCTGGACAGCGGAGAGTCTGTGTGCTCTTAAATCCCCGTCTGCTTCTCAGAGAAGCGCAAAGATACCCAGTCCAGACGAATGAAAATAGGATTCACTTCAGTCTCATTTCTTAGCTTTTCCGTTGCTCACACATTGATATTAAAAGGTGAAATGAAAAGTTTTTACACCTAAAGAAAGGTTTAGAAATAGAAACGCACAAGTCTTTTTTTGTAAAATTTACTTCAGTAATTGTTTTCTTTAGAAAATTAAAGTTGCAGCAGGTGATTGTCTTCAGAAGCATTTGTTGTGCTGGTTGAAAGTCTCTTCACATTCTAATAGTAGTGATTAAAGTAAAACATCTAAATGTGTTTATATGTATTTTTATATTCTAGTTTAAGGTGTAGTAGGTTATCTGCCTAAATGCTAACCGGTTAGCATAATATCTTTCAAATACAATCCCTCCCCTGTCATCCAAAGCCATGCCTGCTGAAATTGCGAACGCGCAGATTAAAGATGACAGGGAGCTACTAGATCATTCGCCATTTAGAAAACTTTATAGTACTTTATAATGCTACAATTCCAAACGAAAAACTAATATATCTAGCACGTTTTCAGTTTTTTGCCGACTCAGTGGCGCAGTAGGTAGTGCTGTCGCCTCACAGCAAGAAGGTCGCTGGTTCGAGCCTCGGCTGGGTCAGTTGGCATTTCTGTGTGGAGTTTGCATGTTCTCCCTGCATTCGCGTGGGTTTCCTCCGGGTGCTCCGGTTTCCCCCACAGTCCAAAGACATGCAGTACAGGTGAATTGGGTAGGCTTAAATGTCCGTAGTCTATGTGTGTGAGTGAGTGTGTATGGATGTTTCCCAGAGATGGGTTGCAGCTGGAAGGGCATCCGCTGAGTGAAAACATATGCTGGATAAGTTGGCGGTTCATCCCGCTGTGGCGACCCCGGATTAATAAAGGGACAAAGCCATAGAAAAAAAATATGAGTGAATGAGTGAATGAACATTTTCAGTTGTGTAGAACGCAAACCTTGTCATAATGTGCAATATTTCATGCATGCAAGCATCGCTGGTTTCACTCTCTCAAGTGCTTTGTCCTAAAGCAACTACTGTATGCTTAGTGATTGGCCGGCTGCGTGTGTAGCGGTCGTTTGTGTTATTTTTAATTAAAAGAACACAGCCAGGGACTATGTTTCTAACTAAAGCTCCAGAGCTGTAGTTGCGAGTGCTCAAGTTTGCGACGCAGTTTGCGAATGCTTATTGGAGCGACAGATTTGGGAATTAGCAAATCAACAAACTATGCTTGTAACGACAGAACTTGCGACCTTAGTTGGCTAATAAAATACAAAAGGCTATAAAAATACATATGAACACATTTAGCTTATTTAATTTAATCATTACTATCTGAACATGCAGCTCAACTCCTTGTTCAAGCTCTTGTTCTCTCCAGACTAGATTATTGCAACTCTCTACTAGCCGGGCTTTTAATGAACCTAAAAGAGCACATGTCACTCCGCTACTCATCCGTTTGCACTGGCTGCCAGTTGCTGCTTGCATCAAATTCAAAGCTCTGATGTTTGCTTACAAAGCGACTTCTGGCTTTGCTCCTTATCTGCTCTCAGTTCTGCAGATTTATGTGCCCTCCAGAAACTTGCGTTCTGTGAATGAACGTCGCCTCGTGGTTCCATCCCAAAGAGGGAAGAAATCACTTTCCCGAACGCGTTCAATCTGCCCATTTGGTGGAATGAACTCCCTAACTGCATCAGAACGGCAGAGTCACTCGCTGTCTTCAAGAAACGACTAAAAACTCAACTATTTAGTCTCCATTTCACTTCCTAATCTGCAATTGCCTCTCTGGCAACTGTATTCCAAAAAAATAAAAAATAAAAAATTACTAATGTATTGCTTCTTACACTTTACATACCTGAAACTTGCCTACAGCACGTATTCATTGTTGCTCTTATAGTTGTGTAAACTGCTTGTCCTCATTTGTAAGTCGCTTTGGATAAAAGCGTCTGCTAAATGACTAAATGTAAATGTAAATTAATGTGAAGAGACTTTCAACCAGCACAACAAAACATGTTTCTGAAGACAATCACCTATTGTATCTTTAAAGAAAGTAATATGTGATATGTAAAATTTGGAAGAAATGTTAATAGACCTTAATAGACTTAAAATGTTACAGTTTTACTGATTAATTACCTAATAACTTAAATTACCTAATAATTAATAAATTACCTAATAAATCCAGAGAAAATGAGAAATCTCAAGTGGTCTCTAAATGCCAAAAGCACATAAAATGACACTGCTCATAATATGATTCAATAACATTTCTACAAAGTCACCGGTAACTTCAAAACCTTTTGAGACTTGTGCTTTATCCACACCACTAGATGTCAGCATAAAATGTAAGACTCCTGTTATATTGGCCAAAAAATAAAACTAAAATTTGCCTCGGCCTTTGAAACTTTCACTGTTTGGATCCGCCTTTACCCCTTTTTGGATTTGACCTCATTTTCTGTTTTTCAGGTTCCTACGATGGTATCTGTCAGAGACGAGCAGCATTTCAACCTGCAGATCCATAAGAAAAATCTCTCCGTCGTGCACTCTTCCCCCCTTTTGTGGCAGTGAGGAATTCTGTGTAGTTCTTCAGTCAGGGTGACTCAAGATAGTATTAAGGGCTCTTCTCAAAATAAGTCAACTCTCAACCTCAAAAATGTCATTTATAAATATCACCTCATTACACGCAGCATCGGGACTCCCTAGAGAGATTTCCTGTAGTCTCCGCAGAGAAAGGATCGGCATGGTATGCAAAATCTATTACGATTGCTAATATTAGAATTTGTGATTTGAGAACTAAAACTGTTAAACTTGTAATGAAGTTACTATGCAACTTTTCTGATTCAGACCGTGACTTCTAAAGGAGAATCTAAAACAATCATGGCCGCCATGTTGAGTAATAATTCAATTCAGTTCAATTCAGCTTAATTTGTATAGCGCTTTTACAATGTAGATCGTGTCAAAGCAGCTTCACATAAATGGTCATAGTAACTGGAACAGTGTAGTTCAGTTTTTAGTGTTTAAGTTCAGTTCAGTTTAGCTCAGTTCAGTGTGGTTTGAAGTCATTATTGAGAGTCCAAACACTGAAGAGCAAATTCATAGATGAGTAGCTTTTCAGATCCTGAACCATGCAAGCCAGTGGTGACAGCGGAGAGGGAAAAAAAAACTTCACCAATAGGAGAGTGAAGAAAAAAACCTTGAGAGAACCAGACTCAGTTGGGCACGACCATTTAAATTTCTCCGCTGGCCAAAAGTCTTGTGCAGAGCTGCAGTCTCAGCAGTGGAGGCTGGAAGCTGGCCTCAGCGAAGACTCGTCTGTCCCTGGAGCGTCACTGGAATCAGTCTCATATTCTCTAAGCGTAACGTGCTAACCACTAGACCACGATGTCGCTGTCAATCAAAGCTGTGTTATCTGCTCTTATTGACGTCTACTCTTTTTTGCAACCCTACTCTTTTTCTCCCCATTTTAGATTTCTGATCAAGTTATGTCAGATTTATTAATGTAGTGAATCATCTGATTTTCATTAAGCAGGTGTAATATTCATTAATATGAATTAATATTCACTAAGGTGCCGCTGTTTGGGGTGGAATGGGGTGCAGCCCGCAGGTTAATGATGACAATTGCTCACGGGGCTGCGAGAAAATAAATAAAAAGAGCAGAGCTGCGGCAAAATAATGATTAAAAAGAGTGAGGTTATGGTCATTAAACAAGTAAATAAAAAAAACTGCAACTGCTGAGAGTGCAAGCAGCTAGGGACACCGGCCCTTGCGGCCAAAAATCAGACCGGCCCACCGGGAATTATCCCGGTTCTCCCGATTAGCCAATCCAGGCCTGGGCGTGCTGTACGAAAAAGCACGACCACCCATAGTCTTCAGTTTACACCGTGGCTGATACAGCAAGATTGCAGATGAGGAACGAAGACTACGGATGGGAGTGGCCAGAGTTAACAGTTCTCAAATGTAGTCAGGTGCTAGTCCATGCGCTGCTTTGTATGTTAAAATCAGAGTCCTAAAATCAATGCGTGATTTAACAGGAAGCCAGTGAAGTTGCTGAAGTACAGGAGTGTTATGATGGCGCCCCCGAAGAGAGAGTTACAGAAGTCAAGACGTGATGATATAAAGGCATGGATAAGCCTTTCCACATCAGGCCTTATTAAAAAAGGTCTAATCTGCGCAATGTTACGTAGGTGAAAGAAGGCTATTTTAGTCAAGTGTTTGAAATGTTTGAAGTGTTTATCATATCTTTAGAAACTTATACCGACCCATGCCTATATAGGAGACGCTATAAATAAAAAAAAAAAACAATAAATAGACCCTAAAAGCAGCAACAGTTACCAAATGACAACAATAAAATACCATTATCAGGTAATGAAACCCTAATAGGTCTCACTAAAAACACTCTAGAAACTATCCAGAATTCCGTGAACAGAATTATGGAGCTGGCTTTTTGTGGCAGTCCCAACAACCTGGAGCATGCTCAAAACAGTGAAGATAGACTTCAGGAGAAAGTCAGTGTGCCAGGAAAATATTCCCCACACCATTACACCACCAGCCTGAAACGTTTATACAAGGCAGGATGGATCCATGCTTTCATGTTGTTGATGGCAAATTCTGACCCCACTATCTGAATGTTGCAGCACAAATGGAGACTCACCAGACCAGGCAACGTTTTTCCAATCTTCTATTGTCCAATTTTAGTTAGCCTGTGCCAATTGTAGCTTCAGTTTCATTGTCAACTGACAGGAGGGGCACCCGGTGTGATCTTCTGCTGCTGTAGCCCATCCTCCTCAAGGTTGGACGTGTTGTGTGTTCAGAGATGCTCTCGGTTGTAACGAGTGGATATTTGAGTTACTGTGGCCTTTCTATCAGCTGGATATCAGTCTGGCCATTCTCCTCTGACCTCTGGCATCAACTAGCCATTTGTGCCCACAGAACTGCCGCTCACTGGATAGATTTCAATTTTTCAGACCATTCTCTGTAAACCCTATGGATGGTTGTGCGTGAAAATCCCAGTAGATCAGCAGTTTCTGAAATACTTAGGCCTTTTGACACCAACAACCATGCCACGTTCAAAGTCACTTAAATCACCTTTCTTCCTCATTCTGATGCTCGGTTTGAATCGTCTTGACCATGTCTACATGCCTAAATGCATCGAGTTGCTGCCATAGGATTGGTTGATTAGAAATTTGCATTAACAAGCAGATGGATAGTGGTGCCTAATAAAGTGGCCGATGAGTCAAGTTTTCATAACAAACAACGTCATTTAAGTCATAACTAAGCGAATAACGCACGTTGTTAAGCATACATAAAATCTTATGTGTTATGTCATGATTATAAAGGTTTAACGAGAGTCTTATGAACACCCATTCAAGTAAAGTCTTACCCATATGTTTTATGCAGCATGAACCCACAGAAATGTCTCCTGCCCCAGCTAAAACTTGAACTAGTGGCCTGCTTGCTACAAGTACTAACCACTAAACCACCACACCGCCTGCACCCTTTTATTTTTCCTGAAAATGTTCTTCAGTGGGAAAAGCATTTCTTGAACTGCTATCATCATTCATCCGTCTGGCTCTCTCTGTTCATTGTCTCTTCCTTTACACTTACTATGAAGTCTAACAGCCGCAGGGACTTTTGAAATCTGCGGTACAGCTGTGCTTTAATTAGAAACCTCATCATTTATTAGTCAAAGAGAAGCGCTGTGGAGTTTTCTGACATTTGTTAAAAGCCAGCCTAGATTGCTGGGGATGTTTTCTCGTTTTAATTACAATGTGCTTCAATTACAGGCCGCTGTTTCCAGTTTTGATTACTTTACCTATCTTGAAATTACGTGCAGAGGTCTCTGGCTATATCCCTGTTTTGCATTCATTTCAAATGCGTCGTGGTGCGCAACAAATGCATGAAGATACTGATTGCCCATGTTTTATTTACAAGCCAAAATGTGACACATTTTAAGTCATTATATAAGGTCAGAGGTGCATGCCGGATCATGCTGAATGAGGATGGCACGACGTGGCCTAAAGGACAGCTGATTCACATTCAGAGGACTATCAGTCTGACCCTTAATTATTTCGATTAAGCCATGGCCTGTTAACGGTCCTGCAACCTGGACATTGGCCAGACACATTTTCTCTGTGCAAATACAGAAATGCAGATGCAGGACGAATGATACTTTAAAGTGTCCTGATATTGTGTCGAAGTCTCCTACAAACAGTCTTGAATGCATCTAAGGTCAGAAATTGATTTATTTTCCTTCAGCTTAGTCCCTTTATTCATCAGCATGAATGAATGAATCGCCAACTTATCCAGAATATTTTTTACACAGAGGCCTTGCAGCTGCAACCCAATACTGGGAATTATCCACACACTCTCATTTAAATACATACACTACTGCCAATTTAGTTTATTCAATTCACCTGTAGATGTGTTTGGACTGTGGGGGAAACCGGAGCCAGATGACACCCAAGCCCACACAGGGAGAACATGCAAACTCCACACAGAAGTGCCAACTGGCCGGGACTCAATCCAGTGACCTTCCTGCTGTGAGGCGACAATGCTAACCACTGAGTCAATGTGTCTCCATATTTAGTAATTAATAATAACAATATTTGTTTTTCCTATATGGAAGTCACTGGTTACAGTGTTTCAGCTTTCTTCAAAATGACGCTTTTAATTTAAGTGAGATTACGCTCCTGGCACTCTTTTCAAAAGTCTATGCGTCACTGTAGCAGCAGATTCAAAATGGGACTAACATTATCTGTATAAAAAACTGTGTCAAAAGAAGTGGCTTAGAGGACATCTATAATGCTCCACATTTATAACGCCTCTCGCTGACATTACAGTGGGTGACACTTCAAAAGGACCATTACCGCCATGAGTGGCACCGCCGCCACACTAAAGTATTAAAGGGCCACGAAACCCCCTGTTTCAGCAGGGTGTTTTCACACCTCTATTTTAAAAAAAAGTCAGAAAAGTGGGTGTGTCCAGCTCTGTTTAGGTGGGAGGAGTGTCCGGGGAGGGAAAGAGGAAAGGTTTTGCATAAAAATGGGAGTTTCCGTTTGGGCACGGGCTGATTTTCACACAGGCAAAACAAACACGGGCGCACAGGAGAAGGACAGTGACTGTAATTACATGGATGTCAGTAATCAAGTTATTTGCCAAACTATTAATTTGTGGACTTTAACTGCAGTTTGGCACTTTCACTTTTATTCAGGAACATTTCCTACATGCCCCCTGTGACAAATGAGATATTGGACTGCTGGAAGAGTGTAGTTTTAATGAAATGTTTGATACTGCACGGCGTATATGAGAAAAAAAAACCCTCCGCATTTCTCGGTAACTTAGATGCAGGTAGTGTCAGAAAGCCGTGTGTGTATAGATTATCCTGTCACAAAATGCGGCGAAAATTCTATATGACGGTAATAGTTTGATTGCAGTGTTTACACTCTGAGAGCTGCATTTACAGCTGATCTTTCAGTCTATAATATTGCAGTAATATTAACGTACTGTAAACTTATTAACTAAGTCATTTTGACTAAGGTATGTCTTTAAAAACTGAAAGAGTACTGCTGGCGATACTAACTAACTTTGCTATCTATATAAACATAAACAAAGCACAATGATCACACACTTCCCAAATCTTTAGAGACAGGACAATCAACACAAAATATTGACTGTAATAAAAAATACTTTTGTGCTGCAAAAATGGTTTCTCCTGTGTTTTTCTTCCAAATTTTGTCTAACTTTTTCAATAATTGGCAGGAAGACATCTGCCGACACTGTGGTGAAAACCTCTAAAGCATGCCATGGTTAACCCTAAGCAAATACCTTAAAACTCTGTGTTACATTTAACCCTGTGTTACTTTGTGTCCCGTGCTCTCCTACACAAGCACTGAGTCAGACTAAATAGTATAAACTTTGATTAGCCATCTTGTTTGTAATCTTTAAACCTGTAAAATAGGCTATCTTTGGCGGAGCGCCTACCATTTTTCATCACCACATAATCTGATGGCCTAATAGCAAATGAATTGCTCAAATGAATCGTTTAAATGGATCTAATGAATCATTTAAAATCATTTAAAGCGGTTCTTTCATAAACCGAATGATCCAGTCCAGCAAATTAAACTGATTCTTTTAGACCTATCTGAGAACCGATGAGCTGTTAATACTGTGCATGCCTAACTTTCGGTTTTGTTTTGTTTTTAAATGCTTAATATATAACAAATGGTTGTGTATTTAACAAAAACAAGTTTTTTTCGAGTCATTTAACTCAAGTCCAAGTCAAGTCTCAAGTCATGACAATCAAGTCCAAGTCAAGTCGAGTCTTTTTTGGATATTTTTCAAGCAAGTCTCAAGTCCTAAATTTTGTGACTTAAGTCTGACTCGAGTCAAGTCATGTGACTCCAGTCCCCCACCATCTCTGCTGGTTAAGGTCTCTCATATCCACAGCTATAAATGTACCGATCGCCTTGTTGATTTGTTTTGCCCTGTACAAATCTGTAGTAATTGCCTGTATGAATGCTGTTCCAGTTCCAGATTCCGGGATGTCAGTTTAAAGGAGTTGATATGCTCAAATAGCTTACTGTCATAGCAGATGTCATTGTTTTTTTCCACCACTCTCTGGGTGGAGGTGGCAATGATGGTGTGCGACGTATCTGAAGAGTGGTGGGGGTGTGTGCACGCGAAAAATCTAAAGAGCGGTGGGGGTGTGTGCACGCAAAAAATCTGAAGAGCGGTGGGGGTGTGTGCACGCAAAAAATCTGAAGAGCGGTGGGGGTGTGTGCACGCAAAAAATCTGAAGAGCTGTGGGGGTGTGTGCACGCGAAAAATCTAAAGAGCTGTGGGGGTGTGTGCACGCGAAAAATCTAAATAAATCTAAAGAGCGGTGGGGGTGTGTGCACGCGAAAAATCTAAAGAGCGGTGGGGGTGTGTGCACGCGAAAAATCTAAATAAATCTAAAGAGCGGTGGGGGTGTGTGCACGCGAAAAATCTAAAGAGCGGTGGGGGTGTGTGCACGCGAAAAATCTAAAGAGCGGTGGGGGTGTGTGCACGCGAAAAATCTAAAGAGTGGTGGGGGTGTGTGCACGCGAAAAATCTAAAGAGTGGTGGGGGTGTGTGCACGCGAAAAATCTGAGCAGCGGGGGTAAGTTGTGCCTGCTCTAAAGGATTGATAGGCCCCATACTAAAGGACTGATAGGCCCACCCTAAAGGATTGATAACCCCACCCTAAAGGACTGATAGCCCCGCCTTAAAAGACTGATAGGCCCAGTCCTAAAAGACTGAGAGCCTCACCCTAATGGACTGATAGCCCCACCCTAGAGGACTGATAGCTCCACCCTAATGGACTGATAGCCCCACCCTAATGGACTGATAGCCCCACCCTAAAGGACTGATAGCCCCACCCTAAATGACTGATAGGCCCCGCCCTAAAGGACCGTTATCCCTGCCCTAAAAGACTGAGAACCCCGCCCTAAAGAACAGATATCCCCGCTCTAAAGGACTGATAGGCCCCACACTAAAGGACTGATAGGCCCCACCCTAAAGGATTGATAACCCCACCCTAAAGGACTGATAGGCCCCGCCCTAAAGGATTGATAACCCCACCCTAAAGGACTGATAGACCCCGCCCTAAAGGATTGATAACCCCACCCTAAAGGACTGATAGCCCCGCCTTAAAAGACTGATAGGCCCAGTCCTAAAAGACTGAGAGCCTCACCCTAATGAACTGATAGCCCCATCCTAAAGGACTGATAGTCCCACCCTAATGGACTGATAGCCCCACCCTAAAGGACTGAAAGGCCCCGCCCTAAAGGACCGTTATCCCTGCCCTAAAAGACTGAGAACCCCGCCCTAAAGAACAGAAATCCCCGCTTTAAAGGACTCATAGGCCCCACACTAAAGAACTGATAGGCCTCGCTCTAAAGGATTGATAACCCCACCCTAAAGGACTGATAGCCCCGCCTTAAAAGACTGATAGGCCCAGTCCTAAAAGACTGATAGCCCCACCCTAAAGGATTGATAGGTCCCACCCTAAAGGACTGATAGCCCTTCCCCAAAGGACTGATATTTGAAATTGGCCATCCATATGACCAGAAGTGAAGTCACTTAAGGGGGGTGGGAAGGTTATGACATTGATTAGAAATTCTGAGGGGAAATGACTTTACAACAATATAAAGTGTATAGATACAGTTTATAACAAGCACTACAATATACATATAAAAACCAGAGTACATTTTGTTTCATTAATTGCAATAGATCACTTTTTCCCTAACACTGATTATTTAAAACATTATAATCTTTAATCAACGGCCTTGGCAAGTAATCAGTGTGTTGATGACAGTCAGGATGTGTTCAAATTACTATTTTCATCCACACACTGTACTACACAGTACATTTCTTTCTTGGCTTTGATGGTGGTAATTTTCAATCCTATTACTCTATTACTCTAATATATTGTATGACAGGTCCAGGAATGTGATATTATGTCATACATATATATATAATATACACATGACATGTAACTTGCAGACCAACCACTGTTATACATCCTATATGATTGACCCAGAGACCTCCACGTCTCGTGTATTAGCAGCATTTGGAGAACATAAGATTTTTCCACCCCTCAGGGAAATAGACTTCATGTAGACACAGCAGACCTGAAAGCCTGTTGTTGTTTGATGAATGAGTTACCCTGCAAAATAACCACTCCGGCAGCTAAAGTTAATGAGAAATATGTTCCACCATTGCACAGAGTGGAGCTGAAGATGGCCTTCTTTAGCAACATTAAACACGCTCGCCGCACAACAGTCTAATAATGTGCGTAATAGAAATCCTCTCAGTGCCTTGTCCAAATATGGCATGGCATCGTTGTGATGAGGCTGCATTTAGTGACCAGAATAGATTAAATTAGTGTTTACAAACAAATGCTCAGCGGCGACACTTCTGGGTACTTCAGGCACTCTGACTGTCTGAGATTAGTGTTTTATTCAAATTGAGCTTTAAATGGCTAAAAAGTGACTTGTGTTTAGTGTTGAAAGTAGAAGGGAATGTTTGTTGGGTTGCCCCTGCTGCTAGAAGCCATAATTACATCAGAAGTAATTGATCTTTAATGCCATTTAAAGGTTCAGGACACCCTGGAGAACTTTTTTTTTTTATATTAACAGATTTGTGTGTGTTGAGCATCAGTTAAGACAATGTTAGCACCTGTCAGCTTTAAATGTGGGGAAAACTGGATAATTTTGAGCTTTTGTCTGCAAATTTCAGCTTCCGGGTTAAAAAATTATTTTTGGGGAGGGATCAAAATCGGCGACGTAGCGCAGTACTGCAAGTGCAATGATGACGCGTCGGTTTCTCATTATTATTCATAGCGGAGTTTTCTTATCCTATGAGAAGAGCCGGCTGCTTAATTATTCATGAGACCTGCCAGTGTCAAGCCCAAGCTGTGAGACGGACCAAGGGCACACAGTATTTAGCCATTCATGAAGGCTCATATGCGTTTGTTTCTATGATCCACAGGGTTTGTTGCATGCTTTTTCCCCGTGATCCTGTCAGGGCCGATCATACAGCAAAGCTGTGTGTGTGCTGCTAGCATTTTTGTCGGGAGAGCAGCACGAGAATTAGAGAATGGTGGACGCTGTCTTTTATCAGGAGTTCGTTCACATTCAGACACATCACTGTGCTGCTGTGTTTGCCTAAATCCTCCAGATTACCAGCAGGACTAATGGTTAAAATAGACAGGTAAGGAGACCTGCTGCACTGAGTCTGCTGGATACAGGGATTGAGGGAGAAGTCCTCATTTATAGGGTTTACATGAACACACTTATCTTTATAATGATATAAATTGTGGTTGTCTGTATATGAAATTCCGAATAACAAATGTAGCAGGGCATTAAATCACTGTTCATTTCTTTGCATTTTAACTTTGTAAACTATAAACTCATGCGTCTCCTCACAGTTTGTCTCATTTTGTGAGCTAACTGACAACAACAGTTGCTCGCTCACGTTCTCCCCTGCTGGCCACGCCCACTCCTGCCCGATGCTCGCGGAGCTCCACGCCCATTAATCATGCATCTTTTGAAAAAATTCTGAAGTAGACTTTAACCGAAATTGGGGGGTGTCATGGCCCTTTAAAGTACTTCTACTACTATGTTTAGACTGTTGAGATAGCAGAAGCTTCTGATCTGGTACGTTCGAGTGGCTAAAAGTTTTTAGTTTTATTTTTTAGTAATATTTTTTGGTTTATAAAGTCTTCATATGAAATTTTTGTTTTGGTTGTTTTGGTTTTCCAAATAGAAATTTGGTTATTTCGTAAATATTTGATAATTTACACCTCTTGAAAAGAAGGCAGGTAAGTGGGCGTGTCCAGCTCTGTTTAGGTGGGAGTGTCGAGGGAAGATTTTGCATAATATTTTGGAGTAATTTTTTATAAATAAGTTGTTAAAAATCAAGGTTAGGCGGTGTGGTGGCTCAGTGACTAGCACTGTTGCAAATAAAGGCTCAGAATCATACAAAAATAATCCTTGCAATTTTTAAAAAAAAAGTAAAGTTACAGTAAAGTTTAAACATTGCTGAATAACAGTAGTGTCAAAATATGACATAAAACTGGATAAAACAACAACAACAATTTAATAATTTAATAATTTAACAATATAATAAGAAGCAATGTTTAAACTCTACAGTGATTTTATTTTAAATAAGGTTGCAAAGATTTATTTTTTATTTGAAGTACAGTTTCATTTGTGTATCTGTAAGTGAATAGTAATGAATAGTGTCATTTTTTCTGTTTAGAATTGAACTGAGGCTTTATTTGTCATTTATAAGGGATTTATAAAGCATGAATAGTCCTCACTTTAGATTAGGTCACAAATTTGGATGAAGTTGAGTTCATCAAGCATTTATTAACACATTAGTTAACTATAAATATATGCCTGAATAATAAGATATCTAAACGTTGATTTTAATAGTTTATTAATAATTTACTAACTCATTCTGAATGATCCTAAAACCCTCAACTACTCTTAAATACAAATGGTTTGTAAATAATGCAATACTTAATTTAGTAATGAAATATAAATCATTAACTAAGTATGAAAGTACAATTATTAAACACATTATATAGGTGCTTATAAGTCAAGAATACAGCATTTGTAACTTCAGTTATAAACTGCTTACTAATGCTTATTAATGTAGAGTTAATGCCTAACAGATAAGGAATTCACTATTTGCTAATGCTTAATAAATGATTTATAGTGTGTAGTTATTATAAAGTGTTACCATTTCTTCTACTTACCACAGCCACAAACCTACTATGTAGATATTAAAAAACAATTTAACTTAATAAACCAATGCAGAATATGGCACCTTGAATAAATTTGAAATATTTCGACTAAATAGAGGCAAAAACTCTAAGCAAGGCATTTTTGCAGTGTACATTTGTGTTGACTGTTACAATGGCAAGTATAGCTGTGAATGTGCCATGCTCTTGTACCATTTATATAAATGATAGCAAAACCTGGAGCTGAAACAAACCATAATGTTGTCTCACGGCAGCCATCCTATTCTATTTCACCTGCTTTCAGAATGAATGGGGTTACCTGAGCCTCCCATTATTTACTTTTGGTGTCTCCTAAAGCCTCTGTGTTCCTGCCTAAGCAGAGATCTTCCCTCTGGCAGCGAAATCCGCTCTGAAGGTTTAAGAGTAAAGATGCTTTCCCTCTCTTTGCTCTTGGGTGTAATTGTTATGATGTGTGTCATCCTGCTCTCTGCATGCCTGGGGTTTGCCTTGTGCTTTTTCAATTGTCTTTTTACTCTAATGAATTATTTTCCCCCCTCCGTAAAAACAGTAAGCCAGTGTGTGTTTTCACATGAAATCTTTTGTGGCTGGATGCACAGAAATGGTGCTGAACAATCCATATATAAGATAAATTATAGCAATGACTTTAAGAAGCACTCTTATAACTGAATGGCTATATATACAGTTGTATGCAAAAGTTTGAGCACCCCTGATAAAAGTTATAATTGCAAGCTAAAGTCTGCTGGCCTTTCATATCAGCAATTTCATTTAGATATACTTTATATAAGTGCTTAATTTGTAAATTGCGAGGTCCTGGAATAGATCAGGGTAATGGATCCGGCATGTTACTCGAGGATGTAGAGGTGTCATGCAAGATTGACTGAATTAGAGAAGAGTGGGTAAAGGACATTGGAACGGAAATTCCTGATAGAGGCTCTAAGTAGAGTAAATGGATCAACTTCCTGCGCACGCCTCAATCTCATACAATTTAAAATCATTTGTCGAGCTTACTACACAAAACTTAAACTCTCAAATAAATATCCTTGTATTGATGAGGTGTGTGATCTATGTAAAAGTGATGAAGCAGACTTTTTTCATTGGGCTCGTTAAAAATTCAGTGACTATTGGACACAAATATTTAAAACATTAAATGATGCCTTTAATTTAGAAATAAAACCAGGTGTTGAGTTAGCTATTTTTGGTGTACCAGAACACAAAATATCGTTAACAAGCAAGGAAAAAAATGTTATCGCCTTCGCTACATTGTTAGCAAGGAGATTAATACTACTTGAGTGGAAATCAGGAATGTATGTATATATATATACACATATATATGTATGTATGTGTGTATATATATATATATATATATATATATATATATATATATATATATATATATATATATATATATATATTTATATATATATGTGTGTGTGTGTGTGTATATACATACATATATATACATACATATATATATACATATATACACACACATATATAAATATATACATATATACACACACACACACACACACACACACACACACACACACACATATATATATGTATGTATGTATATATACATATATAATCGCAAGTAATAACAACGACACACATTCAGTATTAACCCACACAGTGGCAAAAGATGAACAGCTGATGGTGGCCATAGCAAAGGCAAACAGCAGAAGATCGGAATGCAGAACGCATTTTAAATCGGTAAAGGAAGAAGCACGTGTCATGTTTTTGAAGTGGTTTTGGACGTGATATGTTAACAGCCCCGTACAGATTTAACCTGAGAGATATAGTAAAAGCAATAAGAGCTTTCACCATAAAACTGGCCCCCCAGGACAGAGTGTGGACACTCTTGCCTTAAAGGGACTTTGACGTCACTGGTAGGGTGTTTTAAATACCTGTTAGATGTAGGTAAGTTTGGAGTAATTTAGAAAATGTCTTATTTACCACTTGAACTATGGCTTTAATGTTTTTATAAGTTGTTACTAGGCTTGGATTCCTCCATAAGCAAAAACATTAGGGTTTTTATCCCAACTTCCATGCAAATATTGATACTCAGTGTTTAATACTTGCAGTTAGATGTGCAAATAGCTCTAAACAGCAGTAAGTAATACTACGGCTGGCCTTAATAAACAGCAGTAATAACATCAACAGCTTTACATTCAGAGCTGTGTAGCGCTCGCGGCCCAGCAGGAGACTTAAGATAATTATCACGTTGCTTATGCCGTGACCACAGTTCATCCTGCTTTTCTCCACCGCTCCTCCATGACGTCAAAGAGCCTTTGGGGAAGTTTGAAATGTGCAGTGCAGCTAAGCCTTAATTAGAAAACCTCATCATTTAATCGTCAAAGAGAACTTATTGTGCCGAGCTCAACTTCTGTTGTTGTTTGTTTTGCTACAGCAGGACCTGATGAGAAGCTGAAGCTGAATCAGAAAGAGCTTTTTTTTCCTAGGTACTGTATGTCTAGAATTTTTTTTTGTGACAGAAAATCAGAAGAAAGAGAGGGGTGGCACAATGGCTCAGTGGTTAGCACTGTCACCTCACAGCAAGAAGGTCACTGGTTCAAGTCCCAGATGGGCCAGTTGGCATGTCTATGCGTTCCAGACTTCAGGCTGTAATTGACAGCATATTTGTAACCAAGAGTTAAAAAGTGAAAGTTTGATTTATGATTATTATTCTGTCCGATTACTTTTGGACCCTTAACAAGTAGGAGGCACATATGCAAACTGTTGTAATTCCTACACCGTTCATGATAAATACCCTCAAATCAGTGATGTGCGGTGGGGTTTGTGGCTCAAATGAAAGCTGAAAGTCTGCAGTTAAAGCACATCTTGTTTGTTTCATTTCAAATCTATTGTGTTGGTGTGTAGAGCCAAAAAATGTTAGAATTGTGGTGTTGTCCAAATATTGATGGACCTAACTCTGTGTGTGTGTGTGTGTGTGTGTGTGTGTATACTGTATATATATATATATGTACAGTTGAAGTCAGAATTATTGGCCCTCCTGTTAATTTTTTTTTTTTATTATTTCTCAAATTATGTTGAACAGGGCAGGGAAATTTTTACAGTATGTCTGATAATATTTTTTCTTGTGGACAAAGTCTTATTTGTTTTATTTCAGCAATAATAAAAGCAGTTATTAATTTTTTAAACACCAATTTAAGGACAAAATTATTAGCCCCTTTAAGCTATATTTTTTCTATAGTCTACAGAACAAACCATCGTTATACAATAACTTGCCTAATTACCCTAACCTGCCTAGTTAACCTAATTAACCTAGTTAAGCCTTTAAATGTCACTTTAAGCTGTATAGAAGTGTCTTGGAAAATATGTAGTAAAATATTATTTACTGTCATCATGGCAAAGATAAAAGAAATCAGTTACTATAAATAAGGTATTAAAACTATTATGTTTAGAAATGGTTTGAAAAAATCAGCTCTCCGTAAAACAGAAATTCAGGAAAAAAATAAACAGGGGGCTAATAATGGCTAATAATTCTGACTTCAACTGTATATATATATATATATATATATATATATATATATATATATATATATATATATATATATATATATATATATATATATATATTTTTTTTTTTTTTATTATTTAAAAATGTGTTGAAAAGAATCTCTCCATTAAGCAACACTTGGGAAATATTTTTAAAAGAAATAAAATTTTACAGGAGGGCTAATTATTTTAACTTCAACTGCATGTACAGTATACAGGTATATTGCGATATACAGTCTTGTATGTACACTGAACAAAGAAAATGCTTTTCCTACTTATAGTTTTTATCTGGTTTCTAATCCAAATATTCATAAATTCTTAATCCAAGAAGCATTTTCTAGACAAGTAAAAATATTGTCTTGTTTTCAGAAATACTAAGTGAGTTTTGGCGTAAGCAATATAATCTTGTTTTTCGTTTTGAAGTAAGACTAAGATCAGGGCAGATTATTTTGCTTCTTTCAAGGAAAACACACTTAATTCTGACACACAATCTCTAAAAACAAGACTATATATATATATATATATATATATATATATATATATATATATATATATATATATATATATATATATATATATATATGGGCAATTCCATGCAAATGTCAACCTTGCCATAAAAAATTATTTAGTTTTCACCAAAATAGACAAACCGTTTCTACATTTTTTTGTGTTAGCAAGTATTTTACAGTACTGTAAAAATACTCGTTAATGTTTCTGTCAGTATTTCAAACTATTATATTTAATTTGCCAAAATCACACAAGTGGCTATTTCACAGCTGTCACATCCATAACGGAAAAGTGTCACATCCATAACGACACTTTTTTTTCATAAATGCAAAAATGTCAAATAAAATAAAATCAATCATTATAATTCTATAGTGAGCCGACTCATACCTGTTTGATGAGCATTGTTTCTTTTGGGTTGTGCAGTTTAACTGTCAGAATTTCTAAATAATCTGTTGTACATTGTAAATTCGCAAACTTTTTTTGTCACATCCATAACGCATGTTTATTTTCCTAATTTAAAATATAAAACATGTTTACATATTGATATTTTTCTACTACCATAACTCTGTGGTGAGCTATTTTGGAAAATATAAACAGAAGTTTCAATACAATGTCAGCATATACTTTCTGTGTGAAATTATGTTTTGAGTTTTTACTGCAAATGTCACATCCATAACGCTGGAATTGCTCATATATATATATATATATATATATATATATATATATATATATATATATATATATATATATATATATATATGTATATGTACACAGTGGATGAAGTCAGAATTATTATCCCTCCTGAATTATCCACCCTCCTGTATATTTTCCTCTTAATTTCTGTGTCGTAAAAAGATTTCTTCAACACATTTATAAACATAATACGTTTAATAACTCATTTCTAATAAGTGATTTTTTTTGGTCTTGGCCAGGATGACAGTACAAATTTGACTAGATATGTTTTAAGGTACTTGTTTTCAGCTTCAAGTGACATTTAAAGGCCATTAGTTAGGTTCATTAGGCAAATCAGTGTATGACAGTGGTTTGTTCTGTGGACAAATGGAAAAAACAAACAAAACAAAACTATAGCTTAAAGGGGCTAATAATTTTGATCTTAAAATGTTTTTCAAAATATTAAAAACTGCTTTTATTCTAGCCGAAATAAAACAAATAGGACTTTCTCCAGAAGAAGAAAATATTATCAGACATCCTGTGAAAATGTCCTCGCTCTGTTAAACATCATTTGGGAAATATTTGTAAAAGAAAACTAAATTCACAGGAGGGCGAATAATTTTGATTTTAACTATATATGTTTACTGCTTGATTTAAGAATGCTTAGTTATTTGGACAACAAACAAGACCTAAACTCTACATAAGAAAAGCATTTTATGGCAGTGTACAGCTATGTGCAAATTGAAATGTAAACTGTTGTTAAATAAAAGTGTGTATAATCTATAAAAATAGCAGCGAGCACCGGACGGCCGGAATTACAGTGCACGTACAGCTCAACCAAACTGGCCGCTAAATGAGGGACTTGATCTTCTCAGACAGGGAAATGACCGCAGCTCAGCTGGCGGTCTTGAAAACTGCTTAGAGAAGGCAACCGGGAACAAATTGTCCGAGAAATGTATTCTGCATTTTAATGAGGCGAGCATAGGCTATCTTGGCTCAGGGCTGGTGCCAATGCTGTGTTCTCTATCTGCGCTTTGCAGTTGTGTGGTAGACGACGGAGCGCCGCGTTGGATTGTCAGCCTCTTTAATGTCGAATCCTTATCCAGTTGACTGCGGGCCATCTCTGGGATTTGATTTCTTCGGGGCTTTGATGCAGCTTTTATTGCTAGTATAGGAAACTTCCCTCCAGCTCACCGAGAGCCATAGAGCTCTGTAATGAAGATGTTTGCGCTTGGGTTTTTTTGCAGAAATTTGCATGGAAGCATGCCGAGATCAATGCAGCGCTGCCTGAAGCAGACTGAAATTAGCTGCTGAGTTTGCTTGTGTTAAACTTACCAGAAATAACTCTGAGGGATGAGGGGTTTCCATCCAAAACTAACAAACACTTTGTATGTGTCTATACAAGATAGCGCATGCACTTTAATGTGTGGAGCTAGTATGTTTGAAGGAGCATTCTTACACACCCCTCTCACAATTCATGCATACCTGTTATGAATATGCACATCTATCTATCTATCTATCTATCTATCTATCTATCTATCTATCTATCTATCTATCTATCTATCTATCTATCTATCTATCTATCTATCTATCTATCTCTTCAAATTGCTTTAATCCATCCATCCATCCATCCATCCATCCATCCATCCATCGATCTATCTATCTATCTATCTATCTATCTATCTATCTATCTATCTATCTATCTATCTATCTATCTATCTATCTATCTATCTATCTATCTATCTATCTATCTCTTCAAATTGCTTTAATCCATCCATCCATCCATCCATCCATCGATCTATCCATCGATCTATCTATCTATCTATCTATCTATCTATCTATCTATCTATCTATCTATCTATCTATCTATCTATCTATCTATCTATCTATCTATCTATCTCTTCAAATTGCTTTAATCCATCCATCCATCCATCCATCGATCTATCCATCGATCTATCTATCTATCTATCTATCTATCTATCTATCTATCTATCTATCTATCTATCTATCTATCTATCTATCTATCTATCTATCTATCTATCTATCTATCTATCATCTATCTATCTATCTATCTATCTATCTATCTATCTATCTATCTATCTATCTCTTCAAATTGCTTTAATCCATCCATCCATCCATCCATCTATCTATCTATCTATCTATCTATCTATCTATCTATCTATCTATCTATCTATCTATCTATCTATCTATCTATCTATCTATCTTCAAATTGCTTTAATCCATCCATCCATCCATCCATCCATCCTTTTTCAATTTGCTTTATTACATCCATCCATCCATCCATCCATCCATCCATCCATCCATCCATCCATCCATCTATCTATCTATCTATCTATCTATCTATCTATCTATCTATCTATCTATCTATCTATCTATCTATCTATCTATCTATCTATCTATCTATCTATCTATCTATCTATCTCTTCAAATTGCTTTAATCCATCCATCCATCCATCCATCCATCCATCCATCCATCCATCCATCCATCCATCTATCTATCTATCTATCTATCTATCTATCTATCTATCTATCTATCTATCTATCTATCTATCTATCTATCTATCTATCTATCTATCTATCTATCTATCTATCTATCTATCTATCTATCTTCAAATTGCTTTAATCCATCCATCCATCCATCCATCCATCCATCCATCCATCCATCCATCCATCCATCCATCCATCCATCTATTTATCTATCCTTTTTCAATTTGCTTTAATACATCTATCCATCCATCCATCCATCCATCCATCCATCCATCCATCCATCTATCTATCTATCTATCTATCTATCTATCTATCTATCTATCTATCTATCTATCTATCTATCTATCCTTTTTCAAATTGCTTTAATCCATCCATCCATCCCTCTGCAATTTATATATATATATATATATCTTTAGGGGCGTCACAGTGGAGTTTGCAGGCTCTCCCTGTGTTCGCGTGGGTTTCCGCCACAGTCCAAAGACATGCGGTACAGGTGAATTGGGTAGGTTAAATAGTCTGTATAAGTTTGGGTTGCAGCTGGAAGGGCATCCGCTGCGTAAAACATATGCTGGATAAGTTGTCGGTTCATTCCGCTGTGGCGACCCCAGATTAATAAAGGGACTAAACTGATAAGAAAATGAATGAAAGAATGAATGAAATTTGACCATAGTGTGTGTGTGAATGAGTGTGTATGGATGTTTCCCAGGGATGGGTTGCAGCTGTAAGGGCATCCGCTGCATAAAACATATGCTAGATAAGTTGGCAGTTCATTCAGCTGAGGCGACCCCGGATTAATAAAGGGACTAAGCTGAAAAGAAAATGAATAAATGTATTAATGAATAAATATATACACTGCATACTGTTTAGTTTAACCCATAACGCAATAGTCAACTATCATCAGTTTATAACATCAGCGTATTTGCATAAAAATCTTTCATTTCCAGCCTTTTTGAAGTTAATGTGCTACTTATCCATATTAATATAAATGTTGGCACACTGTGTACATCTGTGTGAAATAATAACTAGTAAATCACCCTGTAACACTCAGGCTGTGACTTTGACTTGAAACTCCCATGTGTGAACTGTCGGCCCTGTTGCATTTTTTCCATGAAATTACAAGATGAACTCATGTTTCCAGAGCTGTGAGCGGTTTTGACTTGTAGGACATTATGCACTCCGCTCATAGACTCGTTTTCGGATAAGTTGTTGACTCTGTAAAGGTCAGCATCTCGGCGTGTCATTGAGTTCTTCGGCAACAAGGGAAAATTGCACTGAAAGCAAGCCTTCGCAAACGTCATTAAATGTTAAAAATGTTCATGGAAAAACTACATAATTGAAAGAGAAGGAAAAGGATGGAGATGCTGGTCTGAGATTTAAAATGAAGTATAAAAACAGCTTTAATACTGTTGACACCAGATGCCTACACTCAGAAATAAACGTACGCGAGCTGTCACTGGGGTGGTACTTTTTCAAAAGGTACAAAATTGTACCCTTAAGGTCAATATTAATACCTCAAAGATACATATTAGTACTTAACATTTTAAGAGCAACACTTTTTACTTTTTAAGGTACTAATGTATACTTTTAAAAGTACCAATATGGACCCTTTAAGTCAGGGGTGTCCAAACTTTTTGGGCCGAGGGCCAGATACAAAAAAAAAAAAGTTGTCCCGGACCAAATTTTACATACATCACACAGACACACGCATATATATATATATACACACACACACATACACACGCATATATATATATATGCCGTGCGGTATCAAACATTGCATGAAAAATACACGCTTAGAGCAGATCCTCGAATCAAATATCTTGTCGGGAGGGACATGAATGAATTCCCTGAATGAAAGAGCCAAACTGCAGATAAAGTCCACCATTTAATAATTTGGCAAATAATTCGACTAAAGATGTCCATGTAAACACAGTCACATTGTCCGCTGTGGTTGTGTGTTTTGACTCTGAAATTCAGCGCATGCCCAAATAGACACTCCCACACCAAGCCTCTGTTCTTCCTCCGACACTCCCCTCTAAACAGAGCTGGACACGCCCACTTTTCTGACTTTTTCCAAAGTAGAGGTGTGAAAACACCCTGCTGAAACGAGGGGGTTTCCTGGCCCTTTAAAGGTGCAGTAGACGTGTCTTCAGAGACATGTCTTCAGAGACATGTTTTGCTGTGCTGGTTAAAAGTCTCCTCACAGTCTAATAGTAATGATTAAAGTAAATGATCTAAATGTATTTATTTGTATTTTTGTATTTTGGATAAGGCATAAGACTAAAAGGCTTAAGGCATAAGAGAAGTCAGCTGAGGTGGCTCGGGCATCTGTTTCGGATGCCTTCTGGACACCTACCTAGGGAGGTGTTCCAAGCATGTCCCAACGGGAGGAGGCCACGGGGAAGACCCCGGACACACTGGAAGGACTATGTCTCTCGGCTGGCCTGGGAACGCCTTGGAATCCCCCCGGAGGAGCTGGAGGAAGTGTCTGGGGAGAGGGAAGTCTGGGGTTCTCTCCTAAGACTGCTGCCCCCGCGACCCGGCCCACGAAAAGCGGCAGAAAATGAATTAATGAAAACTTTTTAAAATCCTGAATCAATATTGGAGTGAGTTTTGCATGCTGGAGGAAGGACGACACCATAGCTGAAGTATTTCTGTTAGACAGGTACTGTAATGTTATGTTTTAAAACTATTTTAGGGTGCTTTCACACCTGTTTTGTTCCGAAACAGGGATTAAAACTTTTACAATGTTGCACTTTGTACTTGGTGCGGTTCGCTTTCACACTTTCAAGTTTCTAAACAGACCAAAATAGCTAAAACCAGTCACGTGCGAGTAAACTCCCCTCACATTTATCAGAGTTTCACGGTTTATTTGTCAGAGTCCCGCTCAGCTGTCATGCATTCTTATTTTAATGTATGACGATGAGCAATAAGACATTATAAGCGAAAAGCTGCACTTTAATGTTGAATGGTGACACCCACAGACATCGTCAAGTATAAATCAGTGGCAAGACTTTCTCAGACATAGCCGTTAGCTAGAATTACGCATTATAGGCTTTACATTATAGAGAGAAATAACAGATAAACCAAGACTGCAGTTTGGGCAATTTTCCTAATGGATAAACAGCTTTCATTAATATTTCAGCATGCTTTCACTTTCATATTTCACATGATATGCACATTTACCGGAAGGAATGACATCCCGCCATACTCATAATTCTCTCTTCATATAGCCATATATTAGCCTATTACATATACATAATACACTGTGATATAGCCTGGGTCGGATCGTCTTGCTTTCTTACTACAATTGATCCACTCCAGAGTTTGTTTCAATCAAGTCGAGACCACCTCATTCAGGCGAACTCGCGTCGATTGTTTTGGCACAGATCCGAGCGCAATTGCTGGATTCACATATGCCAAACAAACCGTGCTAACTCGGGAAACGCACCAGGTTCTGGAACACAAGTCTAGTTATACAAAATGGGTTAAATGCACAGAAGTGTTGTTCAGCCACTGAAATCTTCTGGCGATAGATTGATGTGACTATTTTCGATTTCATATTGTGCAGTGTTAATAATGTAGATTTTTATTCAGTTCAATAACAAAACATCAGTCAAAGCTATTGTGCTAAACGGTTAGTGTTTTGGCACATCGTCACTAAGTTTAAGTCAGAGGTAAGACTTTCTCATACATAGCCGTTGGCTAGAATTATGCGTTATAGGCTTTACATTATAGAGAGAAATAACAGATAAACCAAGACTGCTGTTCGGTCAATTTCTCTAACCGATAATCAGCAATCGTTAATATTTAACAAGCTTTCAAGCTTTTGTATTTGATATGAAATGCACATTTACCGGTAGAAATGGCATCCCGCCATACCCATAATTCTCTCTTCATATAGCCATATATTAGCCTATTATATATCCACAATACTATTTGATATAGCCGGGCTCGGATCGTTTGTTTTCTCACTATAGTCGATCCACTCCAGAGGTTGTTTCAATCGAGAAGAGACCACCTCATTTAGGCGATCTCGGACCAATTGTTTTGGCGCGGATCCGCATATGCCAAACGAACCGGGCTAACTGTAGATTGTGTTGTTTTATGAAATAGGTTATATGCACAGAAGTGTTGTTCAGCCACTGAAATCTTCCGCCGATATGACTTGAAGTGACTATTTTCAGTTTCATAAGAGACCTTTTACAGCATCGATAATGTAGATTTATGATTAGCTTAACAACAAAACATCAGTAAATAGCGCTATTCCACCTACATGTAGCCTGCTTTAGTGAGCTGAAGTTGGTTGTATATTAACATTGGTTAATTTTTGAACAATGACAGCCTGTGACGCGCTCCCTATATTGTTTACCGCTACTCTGAATATTTGGTCTGAAATAGCATGTAAGTTTAGCTTAGTAATAAGTGTAATTCCTGCACGCCGCCGGTCAACCACTAAGCGTACAGCATTCACTTTAGGACAAAGCTCTTGAGAGAGTGAAACCAGCGATCCCTGCATGCATGAAATATTGCACATTATGACAAGTTTTGCTTTCTACATAACTGAAAATGTGCTAGATATAATACATTTTTTTCTAGTGGATTATCTACAGTCATCACAGATTTACATACTTATACACTACAGACAATTTAGCTTACCCAATTGACCTAAACCACATGTCTTTTGGACTCATTTAATTCACCTACAGCGCATGTCTTTGGATTGTGGGGGAAACCGGAGCATCCGGAGGAAATCCACACCAACACAGTTAGACCATACAAACTCCACACAGAAATGCCAACTGAACCAGCCGAGGCTAAAACCAGCAACCTTCTTGCTGTGAGGTGACCACGTTAACCACTGCGCTGCCTCTAATCTAATTCATTCATTCATTTTCCTTTTCAGCTTTTATTAATCTGGGCTCACCACAGCAGAATGAACCCCCAACTCATCCAGCATATGTTGTATGCAGCAGATGCCCTTCCAGCTGCAACCCATCACTAGGAGACATCCACACACACATACACTCAGGACAATTTAGCTTATCTAATTCAACTACAGTGCATGTCTTTGGACTGTGGGGGAAAACAGAGCACCCGGAGAAACTCACACCAACACAAAGAGACCATACAAACTCCACACAGAAATGCCAACTGGCCCAGCCGGGACTCAAAACAGGCACCATCTTGCCCCAAATCTTAATATATATATATTTTTTTAAATTTAATTTCTTTAATATCTTCAATTATTAGTATTCAATATTTCTATAGGTGATTCACACACACATCAGCCTCCTTTGTTTATGTTGTGTTATTTCACTTTAAAACCATAAAAAAAGACTTATCCTTTGCCATAAAAGGGAAATTACTGAACTTACATACAGGAACCTGATTAAAATGCTCATTATAGAGGAACATTTAAGAATGCATTAAGAGGTCTTTGCATCTAAACTCTTCATACATTGTTGAAGTCAGTATTATTAGCCACCCTGAATTATTAGCCCTCTGTTTATTTTTTACCCAATTTGTGTTTAACAGAGAGATTTTTTCATTATATTTCTAAACATGATAGTTTTAATAAGTCATCTCTAATAACTGATTTATTTTATCTTTGTCATGATGACAGTAAATAATACTTGACTTGATATTTTTTAAGACACTTCTATGCAGCTTAAAGTCACATTTAAAGGCTTAACTAGGTTAATTAGGTTAACTAGGCAGGTTAGGGTAATTAGACAAGTTATTGTATAACGATGGTTTGTTCTGTAGACTATCGGAAAAATATATAGCTTAAAGGGGCGAATAATATTGTCCTTAAAATGTCTTTTAAAAATGAAAAACTGTTTTTATTCTTGCAAAAATAAAACAAACAAGACTTTCTCCAGAAGAAAAAAATGTTATCAGACAAACTGTAAAAACTTTTTTGCCTTGTTAAACATAATTTGGGAGATATTGAAAAAAAAAAATAAAATCAAAGGGGGTTAATAATATAAAATTATTTATTTATTTATTTATTTATTTATTTATTTATTTATTATATAAAATATAGGTACAATTTTGAAAACAATATTTTATCTTTGCCATGATGACAGTAAATAATATTTTACTCTATTTATTCTAGATATTTTTATACAGCTTAAAGTGACATTTAAAGGCTTAACTAAGTTAATAAGGTTAACTAGGCAGGTTATGGGAATTAGGCACGTTGTTGTATAGCAATGGTTTGTTCTGCAGAATATTGAGGAAAAAATTGCTTAAAGAGACTAATAAATCTGACCTTAAATTGGCTTTTAAAAAAAATCAAAAACTGCTTTTATTCTAGCCGAAATAAAACAAATAACACCAGAAGAAAAAATATTATTCGACATACTGTGAAAATTAATTTGCTCTGTTAAACAGCATTTGGGAAATATTTAAAAAGAAAAAAAAATCAAAGATGGCTAATAATATAAATTTATTTATTTATTTATTTATTTATTTATTTATTTATTTATTTATTTATTTATTTATTTATTTATATAATATATAGGTACAGTTTTGAAAATAATATTTTATCTTTTTGGTAATCTTAACTGTATGTATATTTTCGCGTTACAGGACTGACAATAACTTTTTCATTCTGTAGGTGAATGTGCGTAATTGTTATTAAAATAACGTCACTGCAAAAAAAAAAAAAAAAGTCTTAAAATAGCCTTATAATAAAGGGTTAATAAAGGGTTGATATATGACTCAGTAATGTACTTGACAGGAATTGTAAGATTCATCCTTGTTCCATCCAATTAATTTCATCTTTTTTTTGACTGGTGGGAGTCAAAATCACTGAGCCACTTTGCTTAAAAATGCATCATTCTCCCTGAAGCATCCTCACATCACTCTCATTCGGGACTCGGACAGATAGGACAGAAATTTCAATTGCTGTTGAAACTATAACTCACTCAGCGGGGCGAGCGTTCTTCTGTGAGGAACACGGCTCTTGGAGGAAAGGTCGACAAAAGGCAGCGTGTGTAAGAGAAACGACGCCTGCGGACTCTAAACGTCGCTTTGTGTGTGCTTCATTGTTCCATTGAGCGGCGTTGTAATAAATCAATGTCGAATGCAGCCTCCTGAGCGCCGTGCATTATGGAAGATGTCTGACATAGCGTTACAGTGTGTGTGTGGCTTACTGTACAGGACAAAAAAAAAAAAAAAAGAGAGAGAGCGAAGCAATGCATGCTGGAGATTCAGGAGGCTTTTGGACTGGAAACTAGCAGGGAATTGAATTGGACACCCGTATGACTTTTTATTAGGTAGAGTACACCTTGCTAGGACTCACTATTGTGTCCAGAACTGATTTAATTCGTAGTGGCACAGATTTATCAAGGTTCCACGGAGATTATCAGGTCGAGAGCATCAGTTTCTGCAGATTTGTCGGCTGCTCATGCATGATGTGAATCTCCTGTTCGTTCACATCCCAAAGATGCTCTGCTGGATTGAGATCTGCTGACTGTAGAGGACATTTAAAGGGATAGTTCACCTAAAAAATTCTGTCAGATACTCACAATTTGTTCTAAATATTACTATTTTTTTATTTAGATGAACAGAAAAGAAAACATTTAGAAAAATGTATATACAGTTAAAGTTAGAATCATAAGCCCTCCTGAATTACTAGCTCTCCTGTATATTTCCCCCCCAGTTTGTTTAACAAAAAAAGAAAAAGTAGGGAGAATCACTTTAATTGTCCTTTCCAACTGCTCGTTAACGCAAATTTCTAATTAGCCAATCACATGGCAGCAACTCAATGCATTTAGGCATGTAGACCAAGGCTGCGTCCAAAACCGCATACTTTCATACTATATAGTACGCTAAAATCAGTATGCGAGCCGAGAAGTATGTCCGAATTCATAGAATTCAAAAATCAGCATGCGAGAGGTACCCGGATGACTTACTACTTCCGGCGAGATTCTGAAGTGTGCATCTAATGCACGCTGCGCTATCCCATGATGTCCCGTGAGAGAATTCATGAATGGGAGTGAAGCGACGCAACTGACGAAGGTAGTTCAAGAAGTTTGCTTCTTTTATGAAATTGACAGTGATAATATAGAGTAATTGGATCTGACTTTCATTAAACAATAAATATGATGCAATAAATAAATAAATAAATAAATAAATAAAGGATGCTAGTCTTATGTAACTCAGTAGACCACAATAAGCTATTTTGGATATTAGAGGCAACAATATTAAAGATATTATATCATTAGGGATTTATGGTCAGCTAAAGTTCTAAAGAACCTTTTTAAACGTAAACGCCTATTTAAAGTATTTATTCAAAATCTGATTGATTGCTGGTTTTTGCAACCTGTTCGAATTTTGAAGTTCAAATTTAGTCATTAATTTTGTATACTTGCAGGACTATTTTAATAAAAATCGAAAAAATATATAATAATCAAATATAAATCAAATAGTGTAAAATTAGATAATAATAATAATTAGTATATCATTAATAATAAGAGCAATAATAATAACAACAAATATATATAAACTGAAAAAACAAAATCCATAATTTTACAGTTTATTTTTGGCAGTTGGGGTGCCGGAAAAAAAACAACGTAAAATAACAGCTATTAAATTACAGAAATTTACTGTAAAATAATAGATATCAAATTACAGAAATTTACCAGAAATTTAAATTTTAGAAATGTATGTAATTTAATATCCATTATTAGTCCCACTTTATATTAAGTGTCCTTAACTACTACTTACATCAAAAAATAAATACAAGGTACTTACTGTGTTTATAATGTATTTGAGAACACTTGTGGTGCTTTTGAGTTGGGATAGAGGTTGGGTTATGGACAGGTTTTGTGGCATGGGTAGGTTTAAGGGTGGGTTGAGGTGTAAGGGATGGTCAACAGTGTATTTACAAATGTAATTACAAACGTTAATGACAGATGTAATTACACACATGTGTTTAATCAATCATAAGTACACAGTAAATACATGTATTTACACTAAGTACATTGTAAAAAAACTATTAATTCCTGTTTAAGTACATATTAGTTAAGGCCACTTAATATAAAGTGGGGCCCCATTATTTTACGGTATATTTCTGTAATTTAATGGTCGTTATTTTACTTTTTTTTAATGGCACGCTAGCTGCCATAACATTTTTGTTATACATATACATACATATAAAAGGGTTACAGCTGGAAGGGTGTAAAACATCCGCTGTGTTAAACATATGCTGGATAAGTTGGCAGTTCATTCCGCTGTGGCAACCCCTGAAAAATAAGGGACTAAGCAAAAGGAAAATGAATGAATAATTAACCAATATTCTTTACTGTAGTGTTTTTTTTTTTTGTTAAAGAATGATTGTAAAACCAGTCAGATGACGAGCACCATTCACGTTGTTATATACGAAGATATTTTATGCCTCAGTCTGGCCCACAAACACCATCATTCCTGCATAATGTCTTCAGCTAAAGCCACGGGAGACTACCAAAGCAGGTGAAGCGCTCCGTAAATCTGCTATACCCGCAACAAAATGTTCTTCACAACAGAACAGGACAGCATTCAGTACAACACTTTCCTGTGCCAAAGAGGTTTTCTCTCTCTCTCATTAACACATCAATCCACATAATCTGCCACTCGCACCGACCCGCCAAGACTCCAAAAATAAGACAATCGCTGCTTTCCCAAAAGCGCAGTTTCCGATTTTGAAACAAATGGCAACACGCAGGAGGAAGATGTTGTTTTTTTTGGAGGTTGCCATTTTAAGCTGCAACAACAGGCTTCAAACATGATCCATCAGTCACATCCATGCATTAGTTCACGTCTCTCTCTTTTTCTCTCAAAACCTCTGTTGTAGTGCCACGACTGTCAGCTTCATGTGGAGAAACGCAGAGACGAAGGTGACGGGGACGAGTCAGGCAGAATTCAGCGGTCAATCAATCACGACCGGGAGTTTGGCAATGGCAGGGCTGATCTGGAGCCACTCGTTTAAAAAAGCATTAGCGTGCAGCGGTGGCTTCTTCGCTGTCGGATGGGAGTGTAATTGATGCGAATGAGCGGCTGATTAGTACAATGCTCGTATATCATCTCATCTCGGCCCCCCCGTCCCTGCACCGGGTGTTTAATCCTGCAGGGACGGCGGGACATCGAGATTGTGGCTCGGGTCATTAAAGGTCTGCTGAGATAAGAAAGAGAGGACACACACACACATGCACGCGCGCACACACACACAGCCTAATAGCACTTTGATTTTTCAGCTGGGAATGGCAGATCTCGATCAGAAGTGGCCGGAGAGCTCAATGATGACGTAATAATAGGGACAGACAGAAGATGCAGAACTTCTTTGTGCTGTTTTTACACAGAATATTAATAATAATAAAAAATTCAATATACAGATAGGCTCATTCTGAAAACGTAGCCCTATACATATATTTATGGAGATTTAATTAATTATGTTTAGTTAATTAATAATTTAGTTAATTATGTAGCCAGAAGTACATATAGTTGCATTTCGTCCTTAAAACGAACGCTACAGGATGACATGACGCTTACTTTCGTGCTTACCAGCTGGCCGCTTACCACCATATGGATGACTTTTGTTGTGTTGGCAGGTGTGTGTGTCTGTCTCTCTCTCCCTCTCTCTTCATCTGTAGGCCCCGCCTTAAGGCTGAATTTTACTTCTGCGTCAAGTGCACATGTATGCTACGGCGCAGCCTACGCGTTGACACATAGCCCTACGCCATGGCCTTCGGCATCGCTGACGTGCACTTCTCGAAAAATTTAACTACACAAATGTAACTACACAACGGAACGACGCGTAGCGCAAGCTCTTAATTGGTCGGCTTGGTATTGCTGACGAGTCTGGGCGGAACCGAAAGCAGCGCAAGCCCGATGGAGCGATTGTTTACAAGTGTGGAGTCCCGGGAAGGAGCTCCGGATGGAAAGTTTTGTTTTGTGTTTACCTCATAGTTAAAGCTGTTGCACGTCCGCCGGCTCCTGCCTCAAAATGAGCGAGTTTGAGCCACTTGTACATCCCGGAAGTGTTCAGAAAAAACAAAACACCAGCGAAGAAACTCAACACAGAGGAACATTAACACCTCACTGCCCACTAGCTTTTCGGAAGTGTTAATGCAGACCAACAGAGACAGCGGGCAGAAGTATAAATGCACAGCTACGCGCGTTGAATGCGCCGTGGGTCACGCCGATCACTTGACGCAGACGTATAAACCAGGCTTTAGTCACACAAACGACATGCCCTGGGATTGGATGAAGCAACCAAGGGTTGTCCTTTAAAAAGGGGACAATGGGCGTGGGGCGAGAGAGCGAGTTTTGTTGGCGGCTTGTATTTGAATTGGTGTGATAAAGTTATTCCTGTTGCTAAGTTGTTATCATAGATTGTGTTTCCTGCGTTGCTGTGTAAGTTTTGAATGTTTTGTACATCCATTTGTGTTTTCCTCTTGTGACGACCCCTTGTGGTTGTTTGTGGCTGGGGTGTGGGTGTCTGTCTGTGCGTCTGTGTGTGTGTGTATGTGTGTTGCAGGTCCAGCTGATTGCGCCGGGATTGAGAACACCGGTTTGTGATTGAGTTGCTCTGCTATAAATAGCGTGTCCGTTTCAGACGTGGATTAGGAGGCTGCAGGCGGAATCTGGTCACTTACTTTTCATCTGGGATCGGTCTTGGACCTGATTGGGCTAGCAACATGACCTTTGATTATAGTAAATAAATATATTTTTCTACTGCAATTGTACTCGTCTTCTCCTTATTTGTGGTGACCGGTTTAGGTCATAACACTCTCCTATTATTTTGTTTATGGTTTGTTTGTTGTTGATTGTTAACATTGTAAATATTGTACAGGGTAAGAGGCAGTAGGGGTTGAACGCCACAATTTTCTTTTTGTAAATATTTACCCCTGTTTTTGTTCTTAGGGGGGTAGGTGTAGATTTTGTATTTCTGTTATTTTATTAGGTGTGGTTAGTTTCATTTGGGTGATTAGTTAGTGTGTACTTTGTGTTTACTATTTTTCTGTGGGTTCACCCTGAGGTAGTTAACTTCACATGTTTTTTGGTGACAAAAAAAGACAAATAAAGAGACCCGACACAAAAGTGTCATTAAAGTGAATTTTATTTGTTGGGTGTTCTTTTATGTTGCGGCCTTGACCCTAGACCAGAGTCGTAACACTTTCTGCTGTTACTAGTTTGCTCAGTAGTTCATCATGTACGCCTGTGTACTTAAGATGCAGAAAGGAACTGACCACTACGACGGGGTTTGAGTCCGGAGAAGAACATTTCCAGGAAGCAGGTAAAACAAAAATAGAAGCCAAAAAATAAATTAAACAAGTTAAAAGCAGGGTGAGAATGTGGTAAAAACTGGAAAATGTGGTAAGAATCAGGTGAGGCCTTTTCTGGATTGCGTTTAAAAACACTAATGGTTGGGGTTTGGGGAAGTGGGTTTGCGCTGGTCAATCAGTGCTTTTAAAAACACTATTGGTTGGGTTTAGGGAAGGAGGAAGGTGGGTCAGTTGATCGGTCAGTCAGTCAGTCGACAGTGGCCTCTGGTGGGTTTACATGAGAAGAGCACTCGTGGCAGAAATTTTAGATCTCAAAAAGCGTACACCGCGACCTCTATTGGATTCCTTAAAAACTGCAAAAAAAAAAAAAAAAGGTAGCTCCTAGGATGTATTTGGCACTCTCCAGAAATGTATATATTGGTACGTTTTATACTGAGTGTAGTGTCGCGGACGCCCTCTCTATTCCGCCTAGGTCGCCTCTATGGACGCGCCGGCCCTGCCTTCACATCTTTTGTTACACAGATAGACACATTAAAACAGCCATATGCAGGTGTTGATGAGGAAGTTACATAATGAACCAATGCTAACCAATCACAAACAACTTTTCCCACAAGCATCATTGTATAGAAGATGCTCAGTGTCATTCACACAGCTACTAAACACCCGTATGGTAACATACATAAAATTAAAGTCTTAAAATAAGCATTGTTTATCAACATCAGATATAACATAAATCTCTTATGTACATAACTGATGAGGAAAGAACTAAAAAGATCCATATTAATGTCAACAAAAAGCATAAAAAGTGATGTGCCATACAGGGAATTCTGGGAAAGTCAGTTTACGGTTATTCGTCGTACATATAGAGTGGAGGAACTATGACGTCAATTTGTATGCAAAAACCCGGAAGCGAGTTAGCATTTTAGCACTTCCGATTCCCTCGTCCCAAAGTCAATGGGTTTTTTGAATGGGGTTTCAGTAAAATCGCTTAAATAGGGTCCGTGTCTAACACAAATTCAAGATATTTTCACGTTTTGTTCTACGACATAAAACACATCAGTTACAGCACACTCTTGAATTTTTAATTCGGCCATGCTTCTTTAAAAAGACAGTTGCTATCAAGTTGCTAAATGGGACTACAGGCGGTGTCGGAGACATTATACGTCATCAAGCTGATCTGGTCTGGAGTGCAGCTCGCTTGTGTTGGGCATTTGGATTTGTCTGTTATTTAGGTATTTTCATGAATAGTATTTTATAGTTTTTTTTGTGTTTTTCTAATTAAGAATTCAGATTGTGTATAGATAATGCCTTCACATGTAAAGGCTGTCGAGACAGATTCATTTGTTGATCATTTATTTTAATTAAACTATATTATGAAGATACTGCTCACCAGTGCAGCCTGCCTCTCTCCTGCCCTCAGTAATGCAAACGTGTGAATAAATGTGCAAAAATACAGACATATTAACTGTCATTTTAACGTGATCAAGTGATTTTTTGTCTTTTTTTATTCATCTGAACACATTTTACTCAGTCATAACTGCAATATTTACACTCCTCCATAAAACGTATAGCAGATGTGACGGTATGGGCTGCTTTTCGCTGTTCGCCGTGACATAAAAGGAATATTGAATGTTGCTCTGTGTCCATGATGATGGAACTTGCAGGCATTTGATAGACCTGTTCCTCCTCACGCCTCAATTCTTTCATCTGTTAAGGTAAGCAGGCTGTGTGCGCGAGCGATACACTTATTTAAATATGTCTTATGAAAATACTATATAGACAGATTTATACACGCTGTTTTAAATCTTTTAGAACAACCGCAAAGCAAAACAGACGTATTTCCCACGTAAAAACTATCCAAAAGGCACAAAGGTCTATGTATTTTTGCGTATTTATTTGTTTATAATATATAGCATGGATTATAATATAATATACAGAGAGATTAACTCTTTGTTATGGACATTATTTCTAAAAAATAAGCTTGATAAGTTGTCTGTAGCAGGGTGGCGCTGACGTCACTGATCCGAGCGCCTCAAGGGCACTCCGTTTATAGCCTAATGTTAGCTTTTTAACTCTTGCGTTTGCATTTAAGATCCAAAAGTGCTCCAAGTTGTATTTTCGTGTGAGGATTATCCGGCTGGACAAAACGTGTAAGTGTAATGAACTGTGTTTGAACACAGAGCTTATTATTTGCAATCTTCGAAAAGCCTATGGGAAAATCCTATAGGGATTTTCACGAGGGAACCAGTTTTATGCTAGCAGCCGATTAGCCTACAAAGTGACGTCATAGTTCCACCACTCTATTAAGGAAACATACTGTTAACCAGGTTATGTATTTTTACTGTAGCATTTTTACAGTCTTTTACCGTTGAAATCAGACATTTTTACAGTGATTCTTTGATAAATATAAAGAACAACATTTATTTGTAATCTTATTATATTAGTTTATCAATAATAAAACTGTTGTCTGTTGTTTTGAAAGAAACTGATGAATTTAATGACTAAGAACGAGCAATTAAAATGTGCTTTTGTAAACTACTTTAGAGAGTTTTGTGAAATCAGGCTTTATCTGCTTTTTCCCAATGAAGATGCATGGAGCGGGGGAGAGATTGGCTCACTCAAGAAAGCCATTATGTCCATGGAAAGTGAACAAATCTTTTGACTCCATTCCCCAAAATATCACTCAGATGTGCTCAGTTTTAAGTCTTGTTCATCTCTATTTGATCAAAAAGTCCCTCTGAACAACATCTAGAATCTTGTTTTTGAGTCTTTGTTCTGATTTCCAGTTGGCCGCTTGCAGCTAACATCATTTTAATAATTTAAGGTTTTTAGTCACATTTATTTATTTATTTACTTGCATTCACCTTTTTCTTGATTTTAAAAGAGGAAACCTCAAAACCAGGGCCGGAGTGGGACTCTTTTTCAGCCCTGGAGTTTCAAGCTTTAGACCGGCCCACCTCAGTTCACCACAGACTATATTCAAATAAGGTCATTTCCAATTCAGTTTCTATATACACTATCACGTCTTTTTTTGAGAAAACAGCTGCTTTAGAACTTCAAATGTTCAACAACCCTTACATTATTATATGTCTTAACAATAAAAATGAAAAATAAAATGTTACTCAGACGAGGACCGAACCGAGGCTGGCGGCATCATAACCTAATGTGCTAACCACTGTACCACAACAGCTGTACAGTGTCTTATCTAGTTATATCATCATTAACCTAAATCTAAATAGATAAACAGAGCAGAGCTTCGGTAAAATAATGAATAAGAAGGCTGTGGTCAAGTAAATAAATACATTATTTTTAAAAAGTGTGACTGCTGAGAGCAACACATTCTGGAGCTAGGGACACCGGCCCTCGCGGCCAAAAAACGGTCCGGCCCACCGGGAATTCTCCCGGTCCTCCCGATTAGCCAATCCAGGCCTGCTCAAAACCTACAAATTTGTTTGAACACAAGACCAGTTTGAGTGCTTTTTTGAAACCAACTTGAGTTATATATATTGCCTTTCATGATTCAGTGGGTAACAGCTACTGTAAATTTCAAAGATCAAAATGCATTAGAAATGAAGTTATTGTCTCTCAAAAGAAAGAATTTAACAAGTCATCTGTGATTCAACCTTAATTCCTGCACGATGAAACTAAATGTACATTCAAATCTAGAAATAACACCATTGTTATTGTTCATATTTCTGTGTTTATAAGTGCCCATAAGTGACCCATATGAGCAAAACATTTTAGATTTTATATATTTATATATATATACACAACAGTTCTGTTTTTTTTTCTCTAATCTGATTGGCTGATAGCAGTGTGATATTCTGTAATAACAGCACTCGTACAGTTTCTTCACCCTTGTGTATTCTCCGCACATAATGACAGCAGATCGATAATCTCACTACAGTTTGACAGCTGTTGGACAGCATCATGTGCTTTTGAGGTTTTTTAGGCGTGAATGCAGTTGTTTAGATTGCAACTATGCAGTTTATTAATAAAGATATTACCTACTTTAAATATTTAAAATTAAAATATTTTAATTTATAATTACGTGGTGATATAAATTCTAAGTGCTGTTGGTAAACTAACACCGATTTCTTCTGTTCAAACGATTAGCTGCAGATGTGAATGAATGGCGGAAGAAAGTAGTTCCACATACAAAAAGGTTTTTGAGACTCTTCGTGTTTGATTTTCTTTTTTATATGCATGATTATGCCGTCAAACTGTTGTATATACGCCATGTCACACGAGAAATATGCAATATGGCTGTATATAGTCACTGGTGATACAGTAAGGCACTTAAGCTGTGGCCTAATTAATATATTGCTCATATATACAAATGTTAGACAGTGATGCTGAAACGCCTGGTTTAAGACCACAATACTTCGTTATATGGGTCTCCTTTTGTAGCCATACAGCATCAATTGGTCTTGGGAATGAGAGTTACAAGTTCTGCACAGTGGGGTGGTACACTTCGTTGGGGCTTCTCCACACTGTAACTCTCCCGAATGTAGGAAAGACAAACAAAGTGGACTCAGAGAAAATGGGGGAACTTTTTTGACTTAAATACCATTTCCTGCATTTACATATATAGTAGTCAACATTTGAAGTGGATCAAAATTAGTTTTAAAACTATTGAACAACACCCTTTTTTTGTCTGAAAAACTTTGATCCAATTCAAATGTTGACTATTGTATTTAGGGACTTATTTCAAACTAGCCTAACCAAATTGAATTTTAAACTAATCTAAAAATGCTGAATTACTGTTTTAATATCAATTTTCACCAAGTTATTTTTGTCTAACAATATGCACAAAGTCAAAGGATGCAGATGTGTGCGTTGACAGTTCAGTTATGCCAATTAAAGGTTGCCGTTATTTCAGAGATCAATAATATTCACAATCCACAATACCACAGCAGAATGGGTAACTACATTATAACAAAAATAAATATATAAATAAAAAAATTACAAGACAGATCAAACTAACTGTGCTTGTGTCTTAACTGATAAATTACTTATTAGTCAATTAATTAACTGTGTTTCAGTTAATTATACAGCCTATAACAGACTGAGCCACCTGACCAATTAGAGCACAGTAAGCTCTGAGAAAGATGAAGCTTAGCAAGACCAGATCCTTAAACCAACAGTTTCAGACACTGTGAGAAAACTGTGTGTTTGACATTGAACTTTTAATTACTGTATTGCTTAATTAAGAAGGGCTCTTTGTTTATGATACACCGTGTCAAAGGTTGAAACCCCAAACACTTTTCCACCAGCCCAGTGTCAGTGATTTGTATGCTTCTCACATGCCATCTTTTATTTCCCCTTTTCATTAATTCAGCATTATTTTGCCTTATTAGCAATTGTTGGGTGAAACGACACTTAAGCGTTTGTGTCTCAGCAGGGGCCAATACAGCATCAACTGGTCTTGGGAATGACAGATACAAGTTCTGCACAGTGGGGTGATATGCTTCTTTGGGGCTTCTCCACACAGCAACTCTCACAGGTGGGGAAAAGGCAGTGAAGGTGGACGCATTAGAAAAAAAAGGGGAACATTTTTGAATTTAAAATATTTGGGGACTAATTTCAAACTAGTTTAATAATTTTTTTTTTTTTCAAATTAACCTAAAAATGTAAAGAAAAACATTAACAAACCTTTATGAAATCACTATTTTGACAGTGTGAGAACTGTGTTTTTTGACAATAAATAAATGTAAATCTAATACTGGAGACTTCTTTAGCAAAATTAAGAACTTTGAAATACTCATTCATTCATTCATTTTCTTGTCGGCTTAGTCCCTTTAATAATCCGGGGTCACCACAGTGGAATGAACCGCCAACTTATCCAGCAAGGTTATTACGCAGCGGATTCCAGCCGCAACCAATCTCCGGGAAACATCCACACACACATTCACACACACACACACACACACACACACACACACACACACACACACACACACACACACACACACACACACACACACACACACACACACACACACACACACACACACACACACACACACACACACAATTTAGCCTACCCAATTCACCTGTACCGCATGTCTTTTGGACTGTGGGGGAAACCGGAGCACCCGGAGGAAACGCACACAAAGGCAGGGAGAACATGCAAACTCCACACAGAAACGCCAACTGAACCGAGGTTCGAACCAGCGACCCAGCGACCTTCTTGCTGTGAGGCGACAGCACTACCCACTGCGCCACTGCCTCACCACTTTAAAATACTGTATTGCCTAATTAGGCAGAGCTCTACGATACAGTTTGTGTCAAAAGTTGAAACCCTAAACATGTTTCCACCAGTCCAATGCCAATAGTCTGTATGACTAGCTTCTCAGATGCCATCTTTTATTTCCCTTCTTCATTAACTCAGCATTATTTTGCCTCATTAGCAATTGTTGAGTGAAACAGCACTCAAGCGTCTGCGTCTCTGTGAATGATTTCTGCAGCAGGGGCCAATACAGCATCAACTGGTCTTTGGAATGACAGATACAAGTTCTGCACAGTGGGGTGATATGCTTCTTTGGGGCTTCTCCACACTGTAACTCTCTCTGATGGGGAAAAGGCAGTGAAGGTGGAAAAAGGGGAACATTTTTCCGATTTAAATGTCATTTACATATATTTGGGGACTAATTTCAAACTAGTTTAACCAAATTTGTTTTCAAAATAACCTAAAATTGTAAAGAAAAACAATAACAAACCTTTATGAAATCACTATTTTGACTGAGAAAACTGTGTGTTTTGACATTGAGTACATGTAAATCTAATACTGGAGACTTCTGAAGCAAAATTGAAAACTTTTAAATATTGCATTGCTTAAGCAGAGCTTATTGTTTATGATACAGTTTGTGTCAAAGGTTGAAACACCAAACTCTATTCCACCAGTCTAGTATCAGTGATCTGTATGACTAGCTTCTCACATGCCATCTTTTATTCCCCCCTTCATTAATTCAGCATTATTTTGCCTCATTAGCGGTTGTTGGGTGAAACGACACTCAAGCGTCTGCGTCTCTGTATATAATTTGTGCCGCAGGGGCCAATACAACATCAACTGGTCTTGGGAATGACAGATGCAAGATCTGCACAGTGGGGTGATATGCTTCTTTGGGGCTTCTCCACACTGTAACTCTTCCAGATGGGCAAAAGGCAGTGAAGGTGGACGTATAAGAAAAAAAAGGGGAACATTTTTCAATTTAAAAGTCATTAACATATATTTGGGGACTAATTTCAAACTAGTTTAACCATTTTTTTTTTCAAATTAACCTAAAAATGTAAAGAAAAACAATAACAAACCTTTATGAAATCAATATTTTGACACTGTGAGAACTGTGTTCTTTGACATTAAATACATGTAAATCTAATACTGGAGACTTTCTAAGCAAAATTAAGAACTTTGAAATACTCATTCATTCATTCATTCATTCATTTTCTTGTCGGCTTAGTCCCTTTAATAATCCGAGGTCACCACAGCGGAATAAACCGCCAACTTATGCAGCAAGTTTTTTACGCAGCGGATGCCCTTCCAGCCGCAACCCATCACTGGGAAACATCCACACACACATTCACACACACACACTCATACACTACGGACAATTTAGCCTACCCAATTCACCTGTACCGCATGTCTTTTGGACTGTGGGGGAAACCGGAGCACCCAGAGGAAACCCACACGAAGGCAGGGAGAACATGCAAACTCCACACAGAAACGCCAACTGAACCGAGGTTCGAACCAGCGACCCAGCGACCTTCTTGCTGTGAGGCGACAGCACTACCTACTGCGCCACTGCCTCGCCACTTTAAAATACTGTATTGCCTACTTAGGCAGAGCTCTATGATACAGTTTGTGTCAAAAGTTGAAACCCTAAACATGTTTCCACCAGTCCAATGCCAATAGTCTGTATGACTAGCTTCTCACATGCCATCTTTTATTCCCCCCCTTCATTAATTCAGCATTATTTTGCCTCATTAGCGGTTGTTGGGTGAAACGGCACTCAAGCGTCTGCGTCTCTGTATATGATTTGTGCAGCAGGGGCCAATACAGCATCAACTGGTCTTGGGAATGACAGATACAAGTTCTGCACAGTGGGGTGATATGCTTCTTTTGGGGCTCCTCCACACTGTAACTCTCCCGGATGGGGAAAAGGCAGTGAAGGTGGACTCACTAGAGAAAATGGGGAACATTTTTTGATTTAAATTTCATTTACATACATTTGGGGACTAATTTCAAACTAGTTTAACCAAGTTTGTTTTCAAAATAACCTAAAATTGTAAAGAAAAACAATAACAAACCTTTATGAAATCACTATTTTGACTGAGAAAACTGTGTGTTTTGACATTGAATACATGTAAATCTAATACTGGAGACTTCTGAAGCAAAATTGAAAACTTTTAAATATTGCATTGCTTAAGCAGAGCTTATTGTTTATGATACAGTTTGTGTCAAAGGTTGAAACACCAAACTCTATTCCACCAGTCTAGTATCAGTGATCTGTATGACTAGCTTCTCACATGCCATCTTTTATTTCCCCCTTCATTAATTCAGCATTATTTTGCCTCATTAGCGGTTGTTGGGTGAAACGGCACTCAAGCGTCTGCGTCTCTGTATATGATTTGTGCCGCAGGGGCCAATACAGCATCAACTGGTCTTGGGAATGACAGATGCAAGATCTGCACAGTGGGGTGATATGCTTCTTTGGGGCTTCTCCACACTGTAACTCTTCCAGATCGGCAAAAGGCAGTGAAGGTGGTAAATGGGGAACATTTTTCGATTTAAATTTCATTTACATATATTTGGGGACTAATTTCAAACTAGTTTAACCAAATTTGGTTTCAAAATAACTCAAAAATGAAAAAAAAAACAATAACAAACATTTATGAAATCACTATTTTGACTGAGAAAACTAATTAAAACTAAGAGCTAATTTTTTATGATACAGTTTGTGTCAGGTTGAAACACCAAACTCTATTCCACCAGTCTAGTATCAGTGATCTGTATGACTAGCTTCTCACATGCCATCTTTTATTTCCTCCCCTTCATTAATTCAGCATTATTTTGCCTCATTAGCGGTTGTTGGGTGAAACGGCACTCAAGCGTCTGCGTCTCTGTGCATGATTTCTGCAGCGCCAGCAAACCGTTCCTCATTCAACAACACGAGCCACACCAAACATTATCAAGCCCTCTCTTGATTAATTAATAGCGGCGAGTATGAATAATAATTAAAATGCAATGTCCAAAGGGTCATTACAAACCCAGGGATAGGCTTTAATTATACTCTGCAAACAACGTGAATTGCAAATGGCCTCTGATAGACTGGAGTGTGTGCGTGGCGTATGAAGATATGTTTACTAATTACCGGCAGGAAGCTTCAATATTACATTTAGGATTCAGAGTCTGCTGAGACACGAGGAGAAGATGTTGACTTTAAATACACCATCGTGCGATTCGGTGCTCATTACTTGAAAGAAAACTAGCTTGAGCTTTTTGGAAAACGTTCTCTTGTAATTATGTCTGAAATCCACCAGCGTTTGCAGAGTTTTACACTAAATTATTTGATGTGTCTTTTGAGAAATGTAATTTGGTGTTGAAACACATTTCAGTCTGAAATTCCCGGTAGATTTCAGAAATAATTGCAAGCAATTGGCAAGTAGCTATGGACATCCTAAGAGACCATGCATTCAAATATTTGTTTCTCTTGATTTCTCATGATCACCGTGTCCACTATGCTCAATTAAATCTAGACAATTGATTATTCACAGAATATTAAAATCAACTGTAGGCGGAAGATCTTTCTCATATCTGGTACCTAAACTCTGAAGCAGCCTTTCTAGCACAGTTTGGGAGGCAAACAAACTCTGTCAGTTTAAAACTAGACTAAAGACACATCTCTTTGCATAAGCGTACACATAAAACACAAAAGCTTTTAAAATCCAAGTAAAGGATTGTTAGGCTGCATTTATTAAGGCAACCGGAGCCGGTAACACTTCCC